>NW_022602712.1:0-60000 GCF_008692095.1 Etheostoma spectabile | reverse complement strand
AACTAGACCACTGAAATTCTAAAGAATGAGAACCACTGAGTTACATAAGTTCTAATCCTTTAACCTTTGTGCCAGTAATGTTTGGCCCTCATCCTCTGGGCCCCACTTAATGTTTTTACTTTTTTGGGAAAATAAAGACTATTTGTTAATTTAAAAAAACATCAAATTAATTATTTACAGTTACATTTAGAGAAGCACAGAGGTTAGAGATGCACAATAGTGGCCCAACGTTGCAGTATCGTACTATAGTATAGTATATAAAGTTTTTATAGTGTAGTATAAATAGTATATTATAGCTCAGATGTGTTTCATCAGATTTCTGCTCATGTTTACAACTTTGTGCACATTCAAAATATAACTCCTCCATCTCTGTTGTCTGAGATTTGGAGAGTTGTAATATAGTCTATAGTATATATAGTATATATAATATATATAGTATAATATAGTAATATAGTATATATAGCCTACTATATATAGTATATATACTACATATAGTATATATAGTATATACTATATATACTGTATATAGTATAATATAGTATAATATAGTATATATAGTATAATATAGTCTGCTTTACATGTTATTGCTCCGCTGATGTGGTGGATCTCATTCAGACCGTCTGACGGACACAGGGGCCCATCTGGTCTCTGGTCTCTGGTCTCTGACAGAGTTTAGAGGAGCTGTACGCTGCTCTTCATCGGAGGACTACACTGATCCAACGCGTCACTTTCCGTGTCCCGCTGGAGATCAGATCCCGTTGAGGTCGGCAGCGGAGCTTTCTAGCGATGTTTCCCCGCTGGCCAAGCCCCACTGACGGCGGACCGTCTGCGTCTGCAGGACCTGGAGCTCAGCGCCAGTGTTTCAGTTTAACTGTTAAAAAGTGTTGAGCTAATTAAAAGGTATTTACAGTATTTAGAAGCGGGCTGGATGCTAGTAAGCTTATGCTAGCTTTCATGCTACATAACTAAGCCGGACAGAGTTGTCCCTCATCTGGGGATAGACTTTAATGCTTTACAAACACCAAAGCAAGTAAGCGCTGTGACTAACATTACTCTTCTGAAGTGATTTTGGAGAGGGACATCAGGTAGATATACTCTGGTTGACTAGCATGACACCTTTGGATTCATATAATAATCAATCCAGGCTAACGTGAATGAGAGTGACTGCATGTTGCTTCCTCTAAATTTAAGGTTGTGGTTGACTAGCGGGGTCAGCTCGATAGTTTGACAAATTGATCAGACCTGCACGTCATGTGCACTAGAAACAAACCGTGTATCCAAGAACAGTTCAGTCAGTGGAAATGACGTTCGATCAGACACAGCCATCTATAGTAGATTAGTGTTACGTTTCCAGTGTCGCGGCTCCGAACCAAAACGTTAGTTGGGACAGACGGACCGCTTGTTTCTTTAGGATAACTATATTAGCTTTAGACCGGCTGGTAGCAGCTTTGTGCTTGGTTCTTTAGGCTAACTATATTAGCTTTAGCCTGGCTGGTAGCAGCTTTCTGCTTGTTTCTTGAAGCTAACTATATTAGCTTTAGCCTGGCTAGTAGCAGCTTTCTGCTTGTTTTTTGGGGCTAACTGTATTAGCTTGAGCCTGGCTGGTAGCAGCTTTCTGCTGGTTTCTTTAATCTAACTATATTAGCTTTAGCTTGGCTGATAGCAGCTTTCTGCGGTGGGAAATGGCCGGGAGACGTTGTGATTATGTTGCATTAATCAGGGGATTTAGTTTGTATTTGTAGAGAACATAAAACACTGACTACTGTAGCGTCCCTGACTACCCATGAAAACTATGACATCACTGTATCAGCGGCAGCTGCTGCCTCCGGTACTTTTCTACACACGAAGAGCCTCACTTCCCATAACAATAAACCCCATCGGACTAACGTCACATCCACACGTTGCCCACATGGCTACCTGTCTTAAAGGGGAATGGTCGGATGGTAATAATCATGTAAAGGAGAAACGGTGAAAGGTTACTTTTCTATCAAGCAGCAAAAAAGTATTAGCGTCAACATCACCACGTCCTCCGATGCGACCATCGCGCATGCGCACATCGCGATGTCGATGCTAAAACACAATATTGTTCAGCCCTAACTGACGGTATACTTCAGTAAGCTAGTTTGCCAATTTTATCTTGGGTAATGCCACATGTAAGTATATCTTAGTTTATTTAGAATCCCAACATAGGTTATACTACGTACACTGTATAACAATACATTACGTGTTTCTTTATTTCATCTTCCATTTTTGCTAGTGTAGCACCTGGAATGAACCTTATCGAAAGTATTTTGTTTGGTTTACAGACAACACATAATTTAGCTGCATTCTGTTTAGTAATGCATTGAAGTATGTAGTTCTATTATAAATTATGCAGTTCTTCATCCTGCCAGTAGGGGGCTAGCTGTGTAGTGGTTTGTGGTTCAACCTTACTGTAATACATGGTAAGAAGAAGACACTTTTGGCAGAGAAGTTGAGGCCGTGTAGTAAAGGAGAGACACGTTTGGTGTGTGTCCGCGGTAGTGAACTGGAACTCGCTGTGTGAACAATCCTACTGTGAAGGAATAAACTGAACTTTTATACACTACTATCAGCGTCTCCGTCTGAGTGGTGTAACAATTTGGAGGCACCGCTGGGATTCCTATCAAGATGAGGATTACTCTGCAGCGAAGAAAAACACGGTAAAACACCGGTGTGTGTGAGCAAGGGACACGAGGTAGCTTAGCTTCCAGAGCTAACAGTTACAGTCTAGCTAGGACGACACCGAGCCGTTTTATTGTTTTTTGTAAAGGAAAAAAGTGTATCGAGTCACTAACACGAACAGCAAGATGTCGGAACACCGTGAAGACTTTCTTTTGGAAATTGAAGAAAAGTTGATTGGATTAACCGTGAAAGAATTACATCGAGTTTGTGAGAACTGTAACATTGCGGGTGAAAACTTACCAGACGTTACAGGTAAAACTCGTCGTGCACTGGTTAAGCACGTCATAAACTTTTGTGAGCGCGTTGAGCTCCTAGAGAAGGAGGACGAAGGTATGTCTGTGCTTTTGCAACTGAACGACCTGCTCGACACACTCCGGGACAACCCGATGAACGTGACCGGCTACGGGTACGCGGGAGCGGCCGACGGCGGTGAAACAGCAGCGGTGTCCATGTATGCGGACGGCGTGGAAACAGCTCACTCACCACAGCCCGCATCGGAACAACCACGAGGAAAAGGCACACCGTTTCCGTCGTTGCTGGAGCAAGGAGTTCTGGGGACAGCGGGGCACAATGCGACTCAACGCGGAGGCAGAGAGTCCATGAGTAACAGCTTCTATGCTCCTTCAAGGGGGTTCAGAAAGGATGGATATGTAGGTGAGTCAACCTCAAAGGACACTCTTAGCTTTAGTAGCTTGGAACATCAGATTGAAAGTGGGCTAAGGAAATGCTATCCTGAATTTGAAATTGTGGAGGCAGTTATTTGTGCTGTGAGGCCTGGATTGAAACTGAGGAGTTATCTGGAGGGGAAAAAGAACCTTACGCTTGATATCCTTAGACAAATACTCAGAGCTCACTATGCAGAAAAGGATGCAACTGTATTGTACCAACAATTGACAAAAGCTGTACAGGGACCTGGGGAAACACCACTAGATTTTCTGGTCCGAGTGCTGGATCTGCGCCAAAAGGTACTGTTTGCATCTGAGCGTGCCCAGTCTGGCCTGAAATATAACAAAGAGCTAGTCCAAAGCCAGTGTTCACAGTCCATCATGACAGGCTTGTCAAACGACAACATAAGAGCAGAAATGAGAATGTATCTGCGGGATGAGGAAAGTAATGATGAGCTGCTGTTACAAAAGATGCAGGTTGCGCAATATAATGAAAATGAGAGGATCCAAAAGATTAAAGCCACCAACAAAAACGCTCATCGGGCAAATCTGAACACAGTAGAGAGGAGTGAAGATGAAAGTGTCTTTCCAACAACTGTGCTTGCAGCTAAACCTAACAAACCGACTAAAGAAAACCCCCTATTTACAAAAATGGAGGAGAACAACACAGCAATCAGGGAGCTTACAGGCCAGGTGGCATCACTGTTAAAAACTGTCCAGCACGAGAGACAAGCGGGCGACATAAACAGAGGCAACTTACCTGTGAATGCTCCTAGGAGACCAAAAAGACAGTGTGTAGCATGTCAGCAGGACAACAAAAACTGCAACCATTGTTTTAAATGTGGCAGTGACACACATTGGGCAAAAGGGTGTAGAGTAGGGGAGGGACAAAAACTGACGGGAAACTGGCGGAGGTTGTGACTGGGGGACACGCCATAACCTCAATAGCAATGTCCCAAGAAGATAAACACTCAAAGCTGAACCCACCGATAGATGCTATACATTCGCTTGAAAGGAAACGAAAAAGACAAAAACTGCCCACCCCACAACATGTTATCTCTTCAATGTCAAATGAAAAGCAGAAAGATCAATCCTCTCATTCAGAGAATGCTGGTACAAAATACAAACGAGTAGCACAGCTGGTAGGCCGGAAGTGTCTGGTCTGGTGTAAAATGAATAAGGTTAAGACGCTAGGTTTGTGGGACACAGGGGCACAAGTATCAGTCATGAGTGAGGCATGGAAGTCCCAAAACTTACCTGATGCAACAATCCACCCAATCAGTGACTTGTTAGACAGTGAGCAAATTCTGGATTTAAGAGCAGCCAACGGCTCAAAGATTCCCTTTCAGGGCTGGGTTGAGGTTAGTCTCAATCTGTGTGACCCAAAGGGTCAAACATCAGAAACTGATGAGGTAATAGTTCCGGTGCTTGTGAGCAGGGACGTAGTACAAAGACCAATAATAGGGTTCAATGCCATTGTTGAAATAATGAGAGAGGAGAAAGCCCAGGTGCAGCACAAGGAAAAAGTAACTTTGCTCAGACAGTCACTAAGACTAGGTTCAGGAAAGGCAGAGGCACTATTAAATCTGATCCAGGGAGCTACCAGTGACAATGCTTCTTACCCAGTCAGAACCGGACGCGTGTCCATTGTAGTCCCAAGGGGACAAGTCAAGTGTATTAGCTGCCCTGTAACAACGGATCTCAAAGTAAACACTGAGATGCTCTTTGAACCTGAAGAGAATCTTTCTTTGGAAGAGGGATTAGAAATCACTTGCCAGCTGGTAAATATTTCCTGCTCCTCACGTAAAGTCAACATCTATGTCAGAAATGCGACACAGCATGACATCTCGATGCCTGGTAAAATTATGATAGGGAGCATACAGAGAATAACAAACTGCTATCCGGTATACCCAGAGGAGCACCATGTTAATTCAGTAGTTATTGATAATGCCCCAGTCCAACATAATTATACCATGGAAAAGTCACAGAGAGATAAAAAAAACCAACAGTGGGATCCTCCTGTCAACTTAGACCACTTGACCAGTGAACAACAAATGGTTGTTAAACAAATGCTTAGAGAAGAGTCAAGTGCATTTGCGAGGGACAAAGATGAAGTTGGTTTTATTAAAAACTTACAAATGGACATTGTGCTCAGCGATAATGCCCCAGTAGCTAAAACATATAATGCCATACCACGACCATTGTATGAGGAGGTAAAAACCCACATACAGGACTTGTTAAAAAAGGGGTTTATACGCAAATCCACTTCCCCATATGCATCTCCAGTGGTTTGCGTGAGGAAACGGGATGGAAGCCTAAGACTATGTATTGATTACAGAGGGCTTAATAAAAAGACAATCCCAGACAGGCACCCTATACCACGCATCCAGGAGATACTTGATGGTCTGGGTGGAAATGCTTGGTTCAGCGTGCTGGACCAAGGCAAAGCTTACCACCAGGGAAACATTAGCGAGGACTCTAGGAAATTCACAGCCTTCACAACCCCATGGGGTCTGTATGAATGGAACCGGATTCCATTTGGCCTAACTAATGCACCGTCAGCCTTCCAACGCAGTATGGAAGAAAGCCTTGAAGGACTCAGAGACAAGATATGTATTCCTTATTTAGACGATGTCTTGGTGTACAGTAAAACATTCTCTCAGCATGTTGAAGACATGAGATCAGTCTTAAAACGTCAACAAGCCTGGGGAGTCAAGCTGAGGCCGGATAAATGTGACCTGTTTAAAAATGAGGTGCGTTATCTGGGAAAAGTGATCTCAGCTGATGGCTACAGGATGGACAATAAAGAGGTAGCTGCAGTACAAGCGCTTAAAACAAAACCACCTACTAACATCAGAGAACTCCGGAAACTCCTAGGGTTCCTGGGTTACTATAGGAGCTACGTGCAGGATTTTTCCCGTCATGCAAAATGCCTGTATGACCTGCTCTCATCAGACATAACCCAAAATACTCAGTCTAAGTCCACATGTCGCCCAGCGAGGACAGGACAAGCCCCCCCAAATCAGAAAATAGAGTGGACTGACACACACCAAAAAGCATTGAACTATCTTGTTGATGTCTTGACTAACCCACCTGTAATGGCGTATCCCAGATTTGAGGATCCATATATTTTGCATGTTGACGCTTCAGAGGAGGGACTGGGAGCAGTCCTTTACCAGAGACAGGAAGGCAAACTGAGAGTCATTGGCTATGGCTCACGGACATTGACACCAGCAGAGAAAAATTACAGATTACATTCGGGGAAACTGGAGTTTTTAGCACTCAAGTGGGCAGTTACAGACAGGTTTAGAGACTATTTGTTTTATGCTCCCTCTGTAACTGTATACAGTGACAATAACCCTGTTACTTATGTCCTGAGCACAGCCAAACTAAACGCAACAGGACATCGCTGGGTGTCCGAGCTGGCTGATTTTAACTTGACGTTAAAGTACCGTCCGGGGAAAGTGAACACGGACGCAGACTTTCTGTCCCGGGCACATGTGAGTATGGAGGCATTAATGAGTGAATGCACGGAGCAGTGTGGCCCTGAGGTGCTTGGTACAATATTCAATGCAGTCGAAAATCAGAAAGAACATGATGTGGACTGGATCTCAGCAGTGACCTGCAGCCCGTATGTGCAAGAAATAGCTGCAGATGCCCAGTCAGACATAAAGATAACACAGCAAGAGCTACTGAAGGCGCAGCTGCAAGACACCGCCATTTCTTATGTAATCCAGCTGAAAAAGTCTGGGGAGAAACCAGACAAGATGAAAGGTAAACGACTGTTCCATGAGTGGAAAAGATTGTATGTCTCTCAAGAGGGTTTGTTAAAACGCAAAACGGCAACATGTAGTCAAATTGTGCTTCCGGAAGTGTACAAAGAGTTGGTTTACAAATATCTCCATTGCGAAATGGGTCACCTGGGGGTGGAACGGGTTTTGCACCTGGCTAGACAGAGGTTTTATTGGCCTGGGATGCAGAAGGACATTGAGTTTTTTATTGCAAAGGTGTGTAAATGTAACTATCAAAAGAAACCTGCAGTCCATACCCGAGCTCCCATGTGTCACATACCTGCTACAGCACCATTTGAGATCATCTCTATTGACTATCTTCACCTTGAAAAAAGCAGGGGAGGGTATGAGTATATTTTGGTAATTATTGACAACTTTACCAAGTTTGCTCAAGCATACCCAACCCGTAACAAATCAGGCAAAACAGCAGCAGATAAGATTTTCAACGATTTTGCCCTGAAATATGGATTCCCTGCTAAAATTCATCATGATCAAGGCAGAGAATTTGAGAACCGTTTATTCAGACAACTACAGAAATACACGGGCATTGCAAACTCTAAAACAACTCCTTACCACCCACAAGGGAACCCAGCTGAAAGATTTAATCGTACATTGTTATCTATGCTGCGGACCTTGGATGAGGAGAAAAAGGGAAATTGGAGTGACTATGTGAGCAAAGTTGTACACGCTTACAATTGTACGACCAGTGAAGCAACAGGTTATTCCCCTTTCTATCTGCTGTTTGGTAGAAAGCCACGCTTGCCAATTGATGTAATATTTGGGATAAATGAGGAGGAAGGATGTAACTCCTATGAGGAATATGCAAAAAAATGGCAGCAACAAATGAAAGAAGCATATGACATTGCATCCAAAACTATCAAAAAGACTACAGCAAGAGGAAAAACATACTATGATCAAAAGAGACAAAGTGCAATGCTTTCTCCAGGTGACAGAGTCCTTGTTAGAAACATGTCGGAACGAGGAGGGCCTGGGAAATTGCGCTCATATTGGGAAAAGCAAATACATATTGTGGTTTCTCAAAAGGGCAGAGACAGCCCAGTTTATGAAGTCAAGGCTGAAAATGGCACAGGGAATAGCAGAATCCTCCATCGTAACATGTTAATGCCCTGTGATGCATTACCACAGCAGGAACCAGCTAAAAAAACTGGAAAGAATCTGCATATTCAAAAAGCAAAGAGACACAGGGAAAGTAAAACAAAAGATACTTCAGAGGATTTGGAGACTTCAAGTGATGATGAATGCTACTGGGCTAATAGACTGAGACACCATCACCACAAGCCTGGAGAGCAAAATGTTGCACCTCAAAATGCTCCTGAAATAATTCAGCCGGAAGCTGAGGCTGAAACAGAGGAGGTCAGGGTTGAAACTCCTGCCCCCGTGCTAGTGGCCCAGGACACTACAGAAAGGGACATAGGTAGTACCGAAGAGGTGTCACATACAGTTTCAGCTGCAGACTGTCCTGTCAACCAGGAGTCAGAACTTACTGACATGCAACCACGTCGTTCACAGAGAGAGAGACGACCCAGAGAAACACTGACGTATGACTCGTTAGGTCATCCAACGCATCGTGTGGTGGGGCTTTGCACTAACCCACTCTATGTCAATGCACTGGCCCCAGGATATGGACAATACTGTATGCCTTGGCCACCTCTACAGATGTGGGGACCCCAGCTGGGTTATCCTCCACTCATTGCTATAGGCTACTACTAAAGGACTGCTTGTGGGTTGAACATGGACTGTTGTAGAAGAAAAAAAAAAATGTGAACACTGTAGAATTGCTTGTGAACTGAATACTGACTGCAATTAAGTGTATCATCTGAGAAAGAGTATTAGAAAAAAAAAGCTAAGTCCAGTTAATGACTGTGATCCTATATTGTTAATACTTTACTGATTGAATTTCTGATGGTGATGTAAAGTGGCTAATATTCCAGAAGCTAAGTATTGGTTTAGGTGTGACATAAGAGTCCAAATTTTTGGTTAAGTAAACATTGGCATTGAAACAGTAAAACTTATGTTATGTTATGTTTTCAGACTATAAAAATTAGAAGTCTTTGGAGAAGATATTGAAGGAACAGAAATGGTTTTGTGTAGAAGAAAACACATGCAATTGCACTATTGTCACAACTATTCGGAGGTAAACTATACTGAAGTTTAAAATGCTTAATGGCGTCATTTATGAGTGGAATGTGATTACATCACATGGTGGACAATGGGGAGATATTATAAGGGTCAAACCTGTGGAACGCACTAATATTATTTACTTGTTTCTTACTTTCAAAAGAAAGGTTTTGCCAATACAATGTTTGCAATGTTTTCATTTGCCATGTGACAAAAGAAGTTTATGCTAATGTTAAGGATAACATTTATTTTGCAGGGGAGGAATGTAGCACCTGGAATGAACCTTATCGAAAGTATTTTGTTTGGTTTACAGACAACACATAATTTAGCTGCATTCTATTTAGTAATGCATTGAAGTATGCAGTTCTTCATCCTGCCAGTAGGGGGCTAGCTGTGTAGTGGTTTGTGGTTAAAACTTACTGTAATACATGGTAAGAAGAAGACACTTTTGGCGGAGAAGTTGAGGCCGTGTAGTAAAGGAGAGACACGTTTGGTGTGTGTCCGCGGTAGTGAACTCGAACTCGCTGTGTGAACAATCCTACTGTGAAGGAATAAACTGAACTTTTATACACTACTATCAGCGTCTCCGTCTGAGTGGTGTAACACGTGCAACTGTATGTCAATGATCAAGCTTCGCGCTGTGACCAAGAAACCACCAAAAAAATGACTAAATCATCATTAGTTCCAAAATTTTCTTGGATGCCAAATATTTGAATTCAAAGTCAGAATGCAATTGACATGTAAGAACAAGACAATGCACGTCCAGCTTCTATCATCAGTCAGCCATTGCACCCACACTGCTGCTGTATGTGGACTGTGGCTTCTGCGTCAGTGAGGGGTCCAGCAAGCTGCAGACAAAGTTTGGGGAGTGGCCAGACCAAAGGAGGCCACCATCAGCCTCATTGAGCGGCGGCTGCAGGAGCTAGGAGTGGCAAACCGGAAGGACCTCATGGGGTTGCCACTGCAGGACCAGGTACGCATGGAGCAATCTGGCGTGTGCAGCAACACGTCAAGTGCAGGACCTGCCTGGCTGGTAGCAGTTTTCTGCTTGTTTCTTTGAGCTAACTGTATTAGCTTTAGCCTGGCTGGTAGCAGCTTTCTGCTTGTTTCTTTGGGCTAACTATATTAGCTTTAGACCAGCTGGTAGCAGCTATTAAATCAGCTATTTATTTGAGAAGTGGGAGAACTTGCAAAATAGCAGGGTGTTCAAATACTTATTTTCCTCACTGTACGAGGAAAAATGTCTTTTTAACAGGCAGAAACCTCAAACTAAAACTGGCTCATGGTGGGAAGTCATCTGACACAACCAGTTGGGGGAGAGGGTGAGAGAGAGAGAGAGAGAATGGATTGAAAAGATGACCGGTGGTAATTATGGCAGCAGTAAAGGTAGAAAGAACTATTACTAATAATAGTAGCAGTAATAGTGCAGGGCGTCTAGCAGGACCATGGCAGCAGCTGCATTCACTACTCAGGTGCCACCACAATCCAAGGAAATCTGACAAGGGAGAAAGCACAAGGGTTTCTGGAAAGAAGCAACATTAGTTACATGCATGCTTTTTTCAAGTATCATCAACAACAAGAACTATCATATATATGATAGGGTACAAACATTCTTGCAGGGGGCACCCAGATTTGAACTGGGGACCTCTTGATCTGCAGTCAAATGCTCTACCACTGAGCTATACCCCAACACACTCTATGTGGAATAAGATTATGGTGCATCAAAACAATGGCTGGGGCTCCACCATGTGGTTACCTTTGTTGGTAGGTGGAGTCTGACGGGCCTGTTGGGTTTAGAAAAAATAGTAGTTTGTAGAAGTTCTTTGTAGTAGTTCATGGCATAGCAGGGCACTGTGCGGCATTACAAGGCACAGCAGGACGTAGCAGGGCACCACAGAGTGTAGCAGATGAACATGGCATCGCAAAACGTGTAGCGGGACCATGGCGACAGCTGCTACCATGATTTTGGAGCCTCCCAGATCCAAGGGAACATGCTGGGGAAAAAAGAACATGAGGACTCCGGGGAGTGACTCCCCAGAGCTAGGTTAGTAACAAGTATTTCTGGGAATATTCAATTCTATGCCCTTACTATAAACCTTATGATTCAACAAGGTGCTGAAAGCATTCTTTAGAAATGTTGGCCCATATTGATAGGATAGCATCTTGCAGTTAATGGAGATTTTTGGGATGCACATCCAGGGCACGAAGCTCCCGTTCCACCACATCCCAAAGATGCTCTATTGGGCTGAGATCTGGTGACTGTGGGGGCCATTTTAGTACAGTTGAGTCAGGGGTTGGCAACCTGCGGTTCCGGAGCCGCATGCGGCTCTTTGATCCCTCTGATGCGGCTCAGCTTTTAAAAAATACTTAATGAATATTTAATTAAAATGTATTTTATTTTAGTTTGTACAGCAAATTAAAGACATCATTTCAGCTGTGGCCTGTGGCCTCCTCAACTGCCTGTGATGAATCTAAAGACTAAGGTGATATTGAACAAATTGCGCTGTTCTGCCAGTATGTAAACTCAACTGGGCCACAAGTAAAAATGATCCAGTTGATACCACTTAAAGGCCAAACATGGGGGGGGGGTCTGTGAGGCTGTCTTGAATTGTTTAAGAGCAAGAGGAATAACCCCCCCCCGGTGTCAGTGGTACAGACGGAGCACCGAGTATGACAGGCGCGCACAACGGCTTTGTGGCTTTGCTGCAGAAGTTGCTGGACAGGAAGTTGCTGACTTTTCACTGCATCCTGCACCAAGAAGACCTGTGTGCTCAAACATTTCCTCCGGAATGCACAGAAGTCATGAATGTTCAGAATCAGAATCAGAATCAGAAATACTTTATTGATCCCCGAAGGGAAACTCTGTATCACAGTAGCACCAGTAGTAAGAAGACAGAGACGGAGCACTGCAACAGGCAGCTCGCACTTTTCAGCGCATGCGCACACTTCACTTCAGATGCATCAGAAACAGAATCAATCAGCATTGTAGCAAGATAAAGTACAAGACATAACAACATAACATAATGCAAGACAACACACAGTTCATGTGGACACATGAAGGAATTTTTTGAGGTGGCATATAGAGGGTGCGAGAAACACAGAAACGAGGCAGACATATGGATGTGGGGCGGGATGGGGGAGGGAGTGTATGGTGTGTGTGAGATAGTGAGTTGTGTGTGCAATGTGCGCGTCAAACTGTCTGTGTTGTTAAAAGCTCAGTTCATCGGCGTGACCTTGAAGAGATAACCAGAGCACAGGACGAGATAGAAGGCCAGCTGCTGGTTGTTTTCCTGCTCGGGTGAAGGGTGGCGGGGGGGGGGTGTGGGTAGTTAATCAGTTGCAGTCCAATTTAGGGTGACTCGGTAGAATTTATCCAAATCAATGTCCATCAATCATTTGTCACCGACCTCAGCGTCATGCGAGCATCCATATCACGTAGTGATTTTTGCAGTCCATCTACCTTCTCTGCCAGTCGGTGGTCACACGAAGCAACTCCACCGACTGGGCCCTGTTGGTATCAATCCCCTTCTGCGCTTCCACGGTCCGGTCTGAGATGTTACGAGACAGTTCACTGGACTGGTTAGCCCTTAGATGTAAAACCTTCATCCCCTCAACCACTCCGTGTAGGCACTCTTTAAGTTCCCCAGACAGCTTGTGGGTGAATTTGCTGGCGGCTGTCTTACCAATTTTCCGATAGGTCAGTGAGACCCCAAGGCCGATGATCAGGAGCCCCACCAACAGAATTCCAATTATCCAAATGTCTTCAACGTCCTCCACAGTGAGAACGTCCAGGCAGACCACCTGCCACTCCGGGAATAGGAATCGCGAGCGTAGCCTGCAGGGAACGTCCCGCTGGGGCAATTCGGCTCACCCGGAGAAGCATGTTTAGATGAAAAAATCTTGTCAATAGCGCTGAGTGACCAGTTAATCAATTCCATATTCGAATGTCTCAGGAAAACAGCAGGCAGGGGACAAAGAGAAAAGAAAAAGATTCCACAAGACAGGGTAGACAGACTGGGAAGGAGCCAAGCTAAGATAAGAGGGGAGAGGAGGAAAAACACGTCTGCTCTCGCCAGAAGTCATTCAGATTCTGAGCAAATTAATGGCGAAAGGTTTAATTCCCCGTCAGTTCTGTTCGTTACTGGACGAACCGGGAACAACCAGAGTGGCTGGGTCTCGTAGACATGACAGCGCACCTGAACCTGAACCTGAACCTGAACACCTGAACACAGCTCTTCAGGGTAAAGGATGCGCTGCCCTGTGTGTCCTTTACCCTGAGGACCTTTTTGCCATTTTAGCCAAGTTGACAGTGCTAGCCCTATTTTACCAAACCGTTAACCCAACGTTTTTTGGTTTTTTTTGGAGTTAAAAATGATTTGTTGCATGCAGAAATGTTATTTCATTTTCTCTGCAGTCGTTCATTGATTTCATAAATGTAACACAGTTTAGTTTGTTTATACATAGCACAAATGTGTTATATACAGTGTTATTTCATTTTAAATTTTAAAAGGGTTTTGTGGCTCCCAGTGTTTTCTTTACTGTGTGAAACTGGTCCAAATGGCTCTTTGAGTGGTAAAGGTTGCCAACCCCTGCACTAGACCATATGGGACTGACTAGATATTAATAACAGGGATTTCATGAATCATTCATAGTCTGGCTGGAAACAGGCCTTCTCCTGAACATGAAAAAAGAAGCTTCTTGTCGACAGGTTGATTTCTGTTAATAACAAACACAACTATAGTCAGTAGAAAAAGAAAATGTATATATGAAAAGCCGTCTTGGTTCATCTTTCCACTGTTCCTACAATCACCGATCTGGTCTGGTTGGAAACTAAAGGATCTAAACTAAAAGGATGTTCCTCTTTAACTAACAGGTCTATCTCTGCAGGGATCCATCCCATAATGTTGTCACACACTTAGAATAATGATCTGAGTCTGTCAGCAACAACAACACAAGCTTTAGTGGACCCTGACTTTACCTTTAAATTAGGAGTTTAAACAGAGACACAACAGGAAGAATAAATCCATCAAATCAAGTCCCCAATAATCAGCATGTGGCCTTGTTTTATTTCAGGTAGTCAGCATGGAGCTGTTCCACATTCCCAGACATTTAAAACAAGTCAATCATTGGCGTTATTCTACGAGTCAGATGAATAAATCAGCTGTTTGCTATTTGAGCTGCTCTGTTTCCTGCTGCTCCGTCATTCTTTAGTGTCTTCTGGAAACAGGTTGCTGTCCTTTATGTCTCTTTTGGATGACATCATCAGTGTCTTTGCTTTAGTCTGAAGAAACTCCAACAGATTTAAAACCACATGCAGTTACAGAAAATACAAACAGGGAATAGAAAATGTCAGACAAAGAATATGAAGTGAAAAGTCCCCAAAGTAGGAAAATATAATGTCAATCTACCAAACAACAATAACTGGAGAGCATCCAATTAAACATGGCCGACTTCCAGTATGTCGGTAATGAAGAGAAGAATGTTTGGACTTATTACAGATTAATTTTATTTTTTATTTAACCTTTATTTAACCAGGAACAATCCCAATGAGCTACAATAACTATTCTTCCAGGGAGTCCTGCCGAGACAGGCGGCAATAAGTTTCATAAAACATAAAAGACAGGACAATGGTTCCATACTACATCACAAATCTCTATAGATACTACAACACGAACAAGACAATACACTTAACTTAAGCTAATGCAGACATACAACTTTAAGGGCACCTTGTTAAAATCAATTACACTGTTCAGGCAGAGTTGACTTTAAAAGGTTTTAAACTGAATTTGACCTAAAGTCCAAATTTAGAAAGTCCACACATTGGTTGTTAAACCATGGACCGTGACCGGTGTTTGCAAGGGTTGCTCAGAGCTGAGGCTCCGCATCCTCCTATGCATTTTACAATAAAAACCAGGTCATTCTTTCTCATTCAACGTCAGTCATTTTATTTGTTACCACTGTGACTTAGTGAAATGTCTGCAGGCGCAAAAGGTTCTGGAAAAGCAACAAATGTTCTTCAATCAGCGGTCCACGACGCAGTAAAGTAAGCATTGACGCAACACATCAGGACAGAGCTTGAGAGGCAGGGAGACAACAGGCAGATAAGAAACCTGCATTGATGACGAGAAGAAATTTGAGTTTAAGCTAGCCAAAATGGAGGACAGATTGAGATACAACAATGTGCGCATTATTGGACTGAAAAAGACAATCCAGTGGGATTCCTGCAGAAACAGCTACTGGTTTGGATTCCCTCCTTACAGAACAGGGCCACCATCAACATGGACAGAGCACACAGAATCAACGGCAAGGGTACACTGACACATACGCTGATTTGAAGGTGTCTGAGATACCAGGGCCGCCAGGCAGTCCTTCAGGAGGCAGCAGGACGGCCCGATTCAGGACTCCAATGCAACGCTGCATTTTAAGCCTGGCTACAGTGCTCTCACTGCCCAGCAGTGTCAGGAATGTATAGGAGTACAGCGTAAATTACATGCTAAAGACGTCTCAAACTTTCTTATTTATCCAGCCACCCTGAAAGTAGCTGGTGGAGGAAGAATGCTCACATTCACTACAGCCAAGAATGTGGACATGTTCTGTCGGAAGCTGGATAAAGATGATGAAGGGACATCCATGCGAGGCGCTTCAGCAGCTGTGGATTAGTGGAGTCTGGAACACTGTGCAAGGTTGACTTGAGGGCACTGTATGTAAGTTTGGGATCCAAGCTTTAAATGAACATTTAATTATGCTGACTGTTCAATTTATAATCTATATTTATTACTCTCAGTAGGATGTTTTTCAGTTGTGGACTTTATAATAAAAAACGAATAATTTATGTGAATGTCGGTAACAAACAGTAGAGGGCAGCAATACCCTATTGCAGCAACAAGTCTGCCTAAATCAAAGCAGAAGAATGTGTTTCCTTTGGTAGTGTTTTAATGCAAACACGTTATATTTCCTAATCTTAAATGGTCATTACTGCTGGTCAGCCTTCAATGAGGAGAGAAGATCAGAAAATAAGAACACACCTATCAAGGCATGAGGAAGAAGAGGAAAACAGCTTGGCTCTGAAACATGTTCACAACGAGGCAGAGTGAATGAGCTGGTGATTTTTTAAGGCTACTACTGCGAGAAAACCTTTTCCCGCACTGATCACACCAGTACGGCTTCTCTCCTGTGTGAACACGCTGGTGGCTTTCAAGGTTACCACTCACAGAAAACCTTTTCCCACATTGATCACAGCTGTATGGCTTCTCTCCAGTGTGAATGTGTTGATGTCTTTTTAGTTTATTCTGCACTGTGAAAGCTGCCCCACATTGATCACAGCTGTACGGCTTCTCTCCAGTGTGAATGCGTTGATGTATATTTAGGGTACTCTGTTGTGTGAAAGCTGCCCCACAATGATCACAGTTGTACGGCTTCTCTCCAGTGTGAATGCGTTGATGTGTTTTTAGGTTACACTGTTGTGTGAAAGCTGCCCCACATTGATCACAGTTGTATGGCTTCTCTCCAGTGTGAATGCGTTGATGTATTTTTAGGGTACTCTGTTGTGTGAAAGCTGCCCCACATTGATCACAGTTGTACGACTTCTCTCCAGTGTGACTGCGTTGATGTGTTTTTAGGTAACACTGTTGTGTGAAAACTGATCCACATTGATCACAGCTGTGTAGATTCTCTCCAGTGTGAACTCTCAGATGACTCTTTAAATATCCAGATGTTGAGAAGGATTTCTCACAGTGCTGACAGTGGTGACGTTTGGGTCCCTCTCCTCCCCGTTTCTATAGCAACAGACAAACAGAGAGAGTTAGTGAACAACCTTCTTTAAACCCTGGATTTTCTCTTACTTACAATTTTAACTCTTCATTCAATAATTTATGACAAAATGAAGGAAAATATTGATAACATGTTTTAATGAAAGCAAATGCACTGTTCATGTCCTGAAATATTCTAAATCTTTCAGGCAAACTTCAAAAAAACAACTGCAACGCTGTAATGAAACAAGAAAGTGTGGCAGATGATGGTGGACCACCTGAATGCGTAAGCAGTCTGCAAATATAATATGAGCACTTTAAAAGTTAGCAAAACACTTATCTACAATGCTAGAATATGAAGCATAGCCTACATACCTCCCTCTAACTCTGTCTGTCTCTTGGATTCTGAAATCTAGAAACTATAAAAATAAGGAAATTGATCAACTAAATGTCCACTGTAGACATGACTGTAATAATGTATTCATCAGTTTAAAAAACAGCAAAATATAATAGCGTAATGTAATAATATGTATAAAAACCATTGAAGTGTCCTCTCCCCTCACCCCAGGATGGCAGAAGTCTGCTCATTCTGTGAATGGGGGGTGACAAAAACCCCTCCCTCATGACCCTTTTGACCAAGCACCTAAACACTGTTGGAGCTAAATCTTGCTCCGGTCTCAGGGTGTAGTCAATTAGTAGTCAGAATCTCAGATGTTGTGTGAATCCTTTTTATTACGTAGAATATTCTAGAGACAAATAACGAGTCAAACTATCCCAGCTCTCCAGCAAATTTGTCTGGCTCTTTGGCTCTTACACCCCTAGATTTATCCACAAAGGGTGGGGGTCTCCAGGTCACAGTGATGTGATGTGTTTGTGTGCTTATTCGTTATCTTTTCAGTTGGAATGTGACTGAATGTTTATGACCCTCAGTTCAGGACTTGCAAAGCAAAAGATCAGTGAGCTGTTAAAGAGGGACTGAAACCAGACTCAGGAAGCGTCCCTAACAATCAATTACACATTTAGGAGAGGCTGGATTATAATGGAATGTACCAGACCACCTTATCTTAGAGAAAAGGAGTATTGCAAAACAACTTAATGCATGACCAACATGTCTTCTTTTATATTGAAAAAATGCTTTTGCCTTTTGGCTTAAATGTATAATCTATATTGCAACTCACACACAGTGTTTAAACACATATAACATTTTAAATTCCAACGACACACATCCCTACTTGACTATTTCCTGCCATTAAACCTCTCACACATTACCACACAATCATCATGGTACACTTTAACTTTAACATCCTGTATGGCACCACGCCCTCTTCTCTCCCTCAAACCTTTAACATAACCTCACAGGGAGGGGGGGGGGGGGAGACTTCTAGCAAGCATAACCTTTTATGCATCAGTGGCCTCCCATTAAACCACTTCCTCAATTTACTGCACACAGCTTCTTTTGCATTGTTGCCAAAAATAACTTTAACTGCTGATATTCTATAATCATGTCTACAACCAAAGAAATATCTCAACACAATATGCATTTATGATCATTAAATTAAGAAATCAGAGCCTGTGTTGCCTAGTCTAAGTGTAGGACTAACTACCTGTTTTTAAAACTGCAGGACGTTATATATTATCCTTTATCACTGACTCATTTAGCACTGTATCAGCCTTTTCTAATGATCTCAGCAACTGTCATACTATACTCACCAGACTTCTAACAACAATATGACCAGCAGTTTTTTAGTCTTTATAGAGGCAACGTAACAGCACAGATGACTGTCACATGGATATTTATTTAAATAATGATCACAATGTTAAAATAATATCAGTACTTAACTGAACAGCAGAAGGTTCCTGTTGTATATTAATGCAGGCTAATTATAACAATAAGAAGGTAAAAGCACTGCTGAGTGAACAAAGACTGCAGGATTTATAAATCCTGGCTGTTAGCCTGGTCAGGAGCAGGCTAGCTGTTAGCCTGGCTGTTAGCCTGGTCAGGAGCAGGCTAGCTGTTAGCCTGGCTGTTAGCCTGGTCAGGAGTAGGCTAGCTGTTAGCCTTGTTTATACATCCAGAAACCCTGGAAAACCCCGGCCTAATCCACTATCTAGGTCTTGTGAAACGGCTTCTTAGTTTAGACTGGTTGTTGTGTCCTGAACACTGACCTGAACATGGCTGGTACCAGAGACTGGGCCTGCTGCTGGTCCTCTGGGGACCCTGGTTGGTCCACTGCTCCGGGTCCTGGTCCTCCTCCATTCCTCTATTGTACAAAAATCCAGCAGATCTCCACTGTGGCAGCTGTACTCAACTCTGTTGAGTACAAATCAAAGCAGGCAGAGATATACAGATGCTTTCCTCACATCCACAGGGTCTGATACTGGGCTCGGTGTTGGTGTCCACCTAGTCCTGGTCTTCCTGGAGGGGCGTGGGGGGGGGGGGGGGGGGGCAAACCAACTCAACCAGTTCTACAATAGCTTTGATTGCCCTGCTTCTGCTGCAATGCATTCATCTAGCAGCAAAAGTACCCAAACACAAGCACTGACTTGAGTTGTGTATGCAGTAAGTGCTACTTGTTGGGGTTGTTTTGCTGACCTCTAAAGTCCAGGATTTCCTCCATAAATAAATGTTTAAAAGGGATATTCTCCTTGGTTACTGGTTGAACAATGCTGAAATGTTTTCTAAGTCATTCCCATTACCCTAACTTTAGCATTGACTTGACTGTTGAATTCAGTAAGTGCTACTTGTTGGGGCAGTTGAACATGACAATGCTACAGACTAACTGAAGATGGATGTCATTGTAATCACATTCAGATCATCTCAAATGGAGACACTGATGATTATTGGGTTCATAAGTGCTTCTCTTTGGGGTTGTCTTGGTTGTGAGGTCATCATCAGACACTAACACATGCAGAGCAAGTACATTTCAGCAGTTGTCCACCGCTGGCTGAATAAATAAAAGAGTGGGAGTTTTGGAATAGATATTCAGCACTAACTGGTACTTTCTGTTACTGAATGAGCTCTGTCTGGAGGAAAAAAGAGTTGCACCAAAGAAAGTTATTGGACTCTAATTGACCCTTCATAGACTGTTAATGGCATACGTTGGGATGATGGTTGTCTATTCATGAAGCCATTCATTACTTACAATAGACAAGACCACTGAAAGTTGATCAAAAAGAAGGTGGGGTTGAGTGGAAATGGCTGCATTCAGTAATTAAGATGGCAAATCTGTTTAAGGAACCACTTCCACTGCTTCTATAACACAACACAGAAGATGCCAGAAGAAACATCGGGACTATGGAGAAGATCATGAGCAAAGAAGGTTGCTTACTGTAAGACTTTGACGTTGGTCTAACTCAACTATTGGCATTGGATTGATTTTAGTTAGTGCTAATATATGGGGTTGTTTTTCTGACAACTGATTCCCAGTATTTTATCTAAAGACTTAACAGTAACAGCTATTTTACGTTGTATTACTAGTTGGACAATGCTAAAATGTGTTATAATTCATTATAGATTGTGTCTCTGGGTAAATGATTGTTTTGGTAAGTCATTCCTATTACCCTAACTTTAGCATTGACTTGACTGTTGAATTCAGTAAGTGCTACTTGTTGGGGCAGTTGAACATGACAATGCTACAGACTGTAAATGAAGATCAATGTCATTGTAATCACATTCAGATCACCTCAAATGGAGACGCTGATGATTATTGTGTTCATAAGTGCTTCTCTTTGGGGTTGTCTTTGTAGTGAGTTTATCATCAGACATATCTCTGAACAAATGCAGAGACAGGCTAATTCACAATTCTTTCCAACAATAGTAAAATGGATTCATCTGGCATCAGAACTACCCAAACAATAAGCACTGACTGGAGTTGTGTATGCAGTAAGTGCTACTTGTTGGGGTAGTTTTGCTGACCTCTAAAGTCCAGGATTTCCTCCATAAAGAAATGTTTAAAAGGGATATTCTCCCTGGTTGCTGGTTAAACAATGCTGAAATTTTTTCTAAGTCATTCCTATTACTCTAACTTTAGCATTGACTTGAATGTTGAATTCAGTAAGTGCTACTTGTTGGGGTAGTTGAACATGACAATGCTACAGACTAAATGAAGATGGATGTCATTGTAATCACATTCAGATCACCTCAAATAAAGACACTGATGATCATTGTGTTCATAAGTGCTTCTCTTTGGGGTTGTCTTGGTTGTGAGTTCATCATCAGACACTAACAAATGCAGAGCAAGTACATTTCAGCTGTTGTCCACCGCTGGTTAAATAAATAAAAGAATGGGAGTTTTGGAATAGATATTTAGCACTAACTGGTACTTTCTAATGCTGAATGAGCTCTATCTGGAGGAAAAAAAGAGTTGCACCAAAGAAAGTTATTGGACTCTAATTGACCACTCATAGACTGTTAATGGCATACATTGAGATGATGGTTGTCTATTCATGAAGCCATTCATTACTTACAATAGACAAGACCACTGAAAGTTGATCAAAAAGAAGGTGGAGTTGAGTGGAAATGGCTGCATTCAGTAATTAAGATGGCAAATCTGTTTAAGGAACCACATCCACTGCTTCTATAACACAACACAGAAGATGCCAGAAGAAACATCGGGACTATGGAGATGATCATGAGCAAAGAAGGTTGCTTACTGTAAGACTTTGACATTGATCTAACTCAAGCATTGGCATTGGTTGGATTTTAGTAAGTCTTAATCTATGTTTTTTTTTTTCTGACAACTGATTCCCATTGTTTTATCTAAAGACTTAACAGTAACATCTATTTTACATTGTATTACTAGTTGGACAGTGCTAAAATGTGTTATAATACATTCTAGATTGTGTCTCTGGATAAATGCTTGTTTTGGTAAGTCATTCTTATTACTCTAACTTAAGCATTGACTTAACTGTTCAGTAAGTGCTACTTGTTGGGGCAGTTGAACATGGCAATCCTAAAAATCAAACTGAAGATGGATGTCATTGTAATCACATTCAGATCACCTCAAATGGAGACACTGATGATTATCGTGTTCACAAGTGCTTCTCTTTGGGGTTGTCTTGGTAGTGAGTTCATCATCAGACATATCTCTGAACAAATGCAGAGACAGTCTATTTCACAATTCTTCCCAACACTAGTAAAATCCATTCATCTGGCACCAGAACTACCCAAACACAAGCACTGACTTGAGTTATGTATGCAGTAAGTGCTACTTGTTGGGGTAATTTTGCTGACCTCTAAAGTCCAGGATTTCCTCCATAAAGAAATGTTTAAAAGGGATATTCTCCTTGGTTACTGGTTGAACAATGCTGAAATGTTTTCTAAGTCATTCCTATTACCCTAACTTTAGCATTGACTTGACTGTTGAATTCAGTAAGTGCTACTTGTTGGGGCAGTTGAACATGACAATGCTACAGACTGTAAATGAAGATGGATGTCATTGTAATCACATTCAGATCATCTCAAATGGAGACACTGATAATTAATGGGTTCATAAGTGCTTCTCTTTGGGGTTGTCTTGGTTGTGAGTTTATCATCAGACACTAATACATGCAAGCAAGTACATTTCAGCTGTTGTCCACCGCTGGCTAAATAAATAAAAGAAGGGGAGTTTTGGAATAGATATTTAGCACTAACTGGTACTTTCTAATGCTCAATGAGCTCTATCTGGAGGAAAAGGAGTTACTAACTGAAGATGGATGTCATTGTAATCACATTCAGATCACCTCAAATGGAGACACTGATAATTATTGTGTTCACAAGTGCTTCTCTTTGGGGTTGTCTTGGTAGTGAGTTCATCATCAGACATATCTCTGAACAAATGCAGAGACAGGATATTTCACAATTCTTCCCAACACTAGTAAAATGAAATCATCTGGCAGCAAAAGTACCCAAACACAAGCACTGACTTGAGTTGTGTATGCAGTAAGTGCTACTTGTTGGGGTAGTTTTGCTGACCTCTGAAGTCCAGGATTTCCTCCATGAAGAAATATTTAAAAGGGATATTCTCCTTGTTTACTGGTTGAACAATGCTGAAATGTTTTCTAAGTCATTCCTATTACCCTAACTTTAGCATTGACTTGACTGTTGAATTCAGTAAGTGCTACTTGTTGGGGCAGTTGAACATGACAATGCTACAGACTAACTGAAGATGGATGTCATTGTAATCAAATTCAGATCATCTTAAATGGAGACACCATTGATTAATGGGTTCATAAGTGCTTCTCTTTGGGGTTGTCTTGGTAGTGAGTTCATCATCAGACATATCACTGGACAAATGCAGAGACAGGCTATTTCACAATTCTTCCCAACACTAGTAAAATGCATTCATCTGGCACCAGAACTACCCAAACACAAGCACTGACTTGAGTTGTGTATGCAGTAAGTGCTACTTGTTGGGGTAGTTTTGCTGAACTCTGAAGTCCAGGATTTCCTCCATGAAGAAATGTTTAAAAGGATATTCTTCCGGGTTACTGGTTGAACAATGCTAAAATGTTATTACTATTACCCTAACTTTAGTATTGACTTGACTGTTGAATTCAGTAAATACTACTTGTTGGGGCAGTTGAACATGACAATGCTACAGACTGTAAATGAAGATCAATGTCATTGTAATCACATTCAGATCACCTCAAATGGAGACAGTGATGATTATTGTGTTCATAAGTGCTACTCTTTGGGGTTGTCTTTGTAGTGAGTTTATCATCAGACATATCACTGAACAAATGCAGAGACAGGCTAATTCACAATTCTTCCCAACACTAGTAAAATGAAATCATCTGACAGCAAAACTACCCAAACACAAGCACTGACTTGAGTTGTGTATGCAGTAAGTGCTACTTGTTGGGGTAGTTTTGCTGACCTCTGAAGTCCAGGATTTCCTCCATAAAGAAATGTTTAAAAGGGATATTCTCCTTGTTTACTGGTTGAACAATGCTGAAATGTTTTCTAAGTCATTCCTATTACCCTAACTTTAGCATTGACTTGACTGTTGAATTCAGTAAGTGCTACTTGTTGGGGCAGTTGAACATGACAATGCTACAGAGTGTAAATGAAGATGGATGTCATTGTAATCACATTCAGATCATCTCAAATGGAGACACTGATGATTATTGTGCTCATAAGTGCTTCTCTTTGGGGTTGTCTTGGTTGTGAGTTCATCATCAGACATATCTCTGAACAAATGCAGAGACAGGCTAATTCACAATTCTTCCCAACACTGGTAAAATGCATTCA
This sequence comes from Etheostoma spectabile, assembly GCF_008692095.1. Taxonomy (NCBI): domain Eukaryota; kingdom Metazoa; phylum Chordata; class Actinopteri; order Perciformes; family Percidae; genus Etheostoma; species Etheostoma spectabile. The sequence continues at coordinate 35,720 of NW_022602712.1, read as the reverse complement.
TCTGGCAACAGAACTACCCAAACACAAGCACTGACTTGAGTTATGTATGCAGTAAGTGCTACTTGTTGGGGTAGTTTTGCTGACCTCTGAAGTCCAGGATTTCCTCCATGAAGAAATGTTTTAAAGGATATTCTTCCTGGTTACTGGTTGAACAATGCTAAAATGTTATTACTATTACCCTAACTTTAGTATTGACTTGACTGTTGAATTCAGTAAGTGCTACTTGTTGGGTAGGGATGAGCCGAATACTCGGCTGAAACGAGTATCCGGTACGGATAAAGCACTTTTGCCGAGTACAAGTATCATACGAGTAATATGAGTCAATATCCGTGCTCGGATTGAATAAGTCTCCACTGACTGTGTTTCCATTCTGTGATAGGCTAGTCACAGTGCTAGTCACAGCGCCTCTCCCCTACACTATTCTGTGATAGGCTAGTCCCAGCGTCCCTCCCCTACACTATTCTGTGATAGGCTAGTCCCAGCACCCCTCCCTACACACAAAGATTCCTCCTGTTGTTGTGTCCCACCGGCCCTGCTCACACACGCTCAGGACACGGAGAAGTGAACGTCACTCTTCTCAGGTCCGCTGGCTTTTCTGTTAACATTTAGGGTTTCTTCAACTTCAGGTTTGTTTTATACTTCGGTTCAAACTAGTACCTAGTAACCAGGAGACTTCTGGTAACGTGGGGTTTGTTCAGACATAGTGCTTGGTAGAATGCGACTCGGGTTGCATCTCTGCCGTCTGGGTTTTTTTTTTTTTTTTTTTTTACTGCCTGCTGGCTCTAACCAGTTTTTTGAGTGTCTGAAACTTTCTTGCTGTGTTTTATAAAAAAAAATAAAAGGCAGTTGCGGTATAAATGAATAATATTACAAATTAAGATACACACACAAACACATTCCAACCCCCCGCCTCTCTCTCTCTACATCTCACCCACAGACACACACACTCACACATACCTGGTGTGAAAATAAAAAGAACCAAAAAATGATATGATATGATCACACTGATCATAGAAAACTTAAAAGTTAAAAAATAAAGTTATATTATTGAGTATGAAAACTCTTGTTCATTACATTTTACATAATAATTGCAAGCACATTGTTGTATTTATTGTTGCAAAACTTGTTATATACTGTAGGCCTATATAGTTTGTTTGTTACCATGACAACACCAATGACACTCAATGCTGATGCTGTCATGGAAATAGTTTTCTAATCAGCAATAAATATAACAATTTCTGATCAACCCTTAACTATTTTAATATCTGATAACCCCCCCCCCCTTTCAAGACAACCTGACCCACTTCCGGGTTAAATCTGACCACTTCCGGTTTAGGCCCCGCCCAGTCCGAGAACGGATCCGGATACAGATAATGCTGTACTCGCTCATCCCTAGTTATTAGAATATTTGGGTTGCAGTGAGGTCACTTGCATGTTAAAAATGGTTGTAGGGCCTTAAAGATAAATAAATAAATAAATGAATCTTCCAGATATGTATTGATATCACAGACATATAAGTAAAACCTAAGCCATTTCCATTTCATTTTTCTTCTTCCTGCTTCTGGCGAGAGCAGTCGTGTTTTTCCTCCTCTCCCCTCTTATCTCAGCTTGGCTTCTTCCCAGTCTGTCTGGATTGTCTTGTGATACTTTTTATTTTCTCTTTGTCCCCTGCCTGCTGTTTTCCTGGAAATATTCAACATGGAATTGATTAACTGGTCACTCAGCGCTATTGACAAGATTTTTTCATCTAAACATGCTTCTCCGGGAGAGCCGCATTGCCCCAGCGGGACGTTCCCTGCAGGCTACACTCGCGATTCCTATTCACGGGATTGGCAGGTGGTCTGCCTGGATGTCCTGACTGTGGAAGACGTCGAAGATATTTGGATAATTGGAATTCTGTTGGTGGGGCTCCTGATTGTCGGCCTTGGGGTCTCGCTGACCAATTGGAAAATTGGTAAGACAGCCGCCAGCAAATTCACCCACCAGCTGTCTGGGGAACTTAAAGAGTGCCTACACGGAGTGATTGAGGGGATGAAGGTTTTACATCTAAGGGCTGACCAGTCCTGTGAACTGTCTCGTAACATCTCAGACCGGACCGTGGAAGCGCAGAAGGGGATTGAAACCAACAGGGCCCAGTCGGTGGAGTTGCTTCGTGTAACCACCGGACTGGCAGAGAAGGTGGATGGACTGCAAAAATCACTACGTGATATGGATGCTCGTATGACGCTGAGGTCGGTGACAACTGATTGATGGACATTGATTTGTACAAATTCCACTGAGTCACCCTAAATTTGTATTGAAATTGATCCACTGTTTCCCCCCCCCCCCCCCCCCCTTTTCTGCCCGAAGCGGGAAAACAATTTGCAGCTGACATTCTATCCTTTCCCTTGCACTGGCTTATCTCTCCAAGGTCACGCAGATGTAATGAACTTTTACCAACACAGACAGTCTGATGCGCTACATTTACACACACAACTCATTCTCACACACACACCATACACCACCCCCCCGAACCAGCCCCAGATCCGTCTGACTGCCTCGTTTCTTTCTTTCTTGTGTTTCCACCTCACGTCCATGGTCAAGGCCGGGCTGAACTGGGCTGTTTTGCACAGTGCAGTCAGTCTGTCTCACATTTCACATACACACGCACACACACTCACAGTCAAGGCCGGACTGAACTGAGCTGTTTTTCAACAACCCACACAGTTTGTGTCTCACACGCACTCACATCCACAGACACCATACACCAATTATTCCTTCATGTATGTAGTCTTGTGCATTATGTTATGTCTTGTATTATCCTGCTGTCTGCATATATCCTTTTCAGAGTGCATGTGGCGGCGCTTTCACTAGCTGCGGCTCGGAGGCTCTCTAAACTCTCTAAACTGTATTTCGTTGCATTGTACCTGTACATGTGTGATGACAATAAAGTTGAATCTAATCTAATCTAATCTCAGGAGAGGGAAGCGAGTAATCATCCAAGTTGTGTACAGTAAGGATGGGACGTTGTTGACCTCAACTGAGGAGGTAATAGAGCGGTGGAAGGAGCACTTTGAGGAACTCCTAAATCCATCTGAAACATCCTCTGTGGTAGAGGCAGAGGTGGAGGATGATGGGGGTTTGTCGTCAATTTCCCTGGTGGAGGTTAATGAGGTAAGCCTAACCTTTTTCAAGTAACATTGTCCACCATGGACAAGACAAATACTTCAAGATTGGCAATAACTGTAGTTAATTAAATAGCCTAGCACATTTTATTATGTTTATTCAAATTAGTTTTCCACATATATACTAATACCACTCTGATCATATTCCCTTCCTCAATATTCCATAAAGAAACAAAGAATGATCATCAATGACAGAGAGCATATGAAGTGAATCATTACTCTCTGTCAACTTCACGCTCAGAAAGGAATATCACAACTCATCATCGTGGTCAGCGAGACCAAACACTTTAGAAACACATTCCTCAAGTCAGAAACTCTAGAAATGATCCCTGAAAGTATAGTCTTGGTTAGACTGAGGGGGGAACTGCATCTCATTCACTGCAGAGTGATTGTCACTCAGGGTTCAGAGGGACAGAAGCTAATCGTTACATGCTCCAGATGACTCTGAGGTGAGAAAATCTATTTAGATCTTTAAGAAGACCGATATGTAGATTGAATTAGATTTTCAGTCACTGTTGTCTCAATACTTCAGTGTCAGCCTACTTATTCTCTACAATAAATGCTCCAGTCCTTTCTTTGCATTAATACTGGTTCTAAACAACGACCAAGCTCTTCATTCCCAGACCAAAGGATGGTTGAACCTGCTGCATTTAGACTTCAGCTACTGTTCCAACCTCCACACCTCAGTGAAGAGGAAAACACTTCAATTAAAGGTGAGCTTTTTGCTCGCAGGTTTTGTCTATCGAACTCCACCTCCTTTACCGGCTCAGTCATGACGATACTGTGAAAAGCACCAAAAGAAATCAATCGCTACCTTGTTAGCAAGACCTGATATCACGCTACACTTCTTGTTCTGAAAAAAATGATGTTGATATCTTGACTGGAGACACCAGGGTTGATGTTTTACAAGCTTTAATAGAAAATAGAAGCAAACGGACAATGAGCTATAAAAATGACCTTAGGTCTCAGAGGGTTAATTAATAGGAAGTTGCTGAACACACACAGTTACTGGAGTTAGAGAAAATGACGTCCCAAACGGTGCATACTTGTGTGTACTGCTCTTGTGCAAATACATCCATAAGTACATACCATAAGTTCAGCTCTCACCTTTTGCCCCATGTTTCCCTTCATGAGTCAGAGCCAGCAGCACTAAGGAAGAGCAGCCTCTCCTACGGCGAGTGGTGGTGACCCACGGGGAAACTTTGGTTTCCCAGTCAGTTCCAGTAGTACAGGTGAGAAAGTGGTGGATAAAACGAGGACTGTGGGTCGGCGTTGTTGGTACGTGAGTGGAAATACATCCAACATGCTAACACATATCCAACGCCATCACCCAGACATGCCAATCACTGGAACGAGACAAAAAAAAACTGTCCAACGTCTCCTCCCTACAGTGGTTAACCAGCCTTTAGACACAAATACAAATAGGGCCAAAAAATCACTGAATCAATCAGGATTTACACATCACCTTCAATGCCCCGTATCCACTCGTAGAGTAACCTGGCTTCAAGTATTTGCTGTATGTACTCAAACCTCGTTACAACATGCCATCCTGTCCACCGGGACTTCAGTGTATCGTTCCACCCCTTTAATACATGTCAATCAAGCTGAGCCTGTAAAGGCCACACAGTCTGATTAGTCAAGTGGAAACACCTGTGGGAGTGGAACATGGCTGTGTAGAGATGGACTTTCAAACAATGCACCTTTTTTGACATGTCACAGTAGAAAAAGCAAAGGTAGAAATAATAATGAATTATGGCTTAACTCAGTTTACATTTTGAAACTGGACATAAAGCATTATAAAGTCAAGAAAGTAGGTGTTAACCCTTTCAAGAAACCTTGTCCACCATGGACTAAATATACTTCAAGACTGACTATAACTTAGCATGTTTGGTTACCTTCACACATGTTAATGTCTACTTATCTGCTACTGCCACTCTGATCATATTCCCTTCCTCAATGCTCCATAAAGAAGCAAAGAATGATCATCAATGACAGAGAGCATATGAAGTGAATCATTACTCTCTGTCAGCTTCACGCTCAGAAAGGAATATCACGACTCATCATCGTGGTCAGCGAGACCTAACACTTTAGAAACATATTCCTCAAGTCAGAAACTCTAGAAATGATCCCTGAAAGTATAATCTCGGTCAGACTCAGGCGGGGGAAACTGCATCTCATTCACTGCAGAGTGATTGTCACTCAGGGTTCAGAGGGACAGAAGCTAATCGTTACGTGCTCCAGATGACTCTGAGGTGAGAAAATCTATTTAGATCTTTAAAGCCCATGTTGCAGGTTAACCACCACTGTTGATTATTGGGTACAAAAAGCACTCAAGATTTGAATATCATCTCCAAATATTGTTAAAAGTTAGTTTTTGGTCATTTTTAGTGTTTGCGGGTTTATTAAGTTAAGTGTAATGTCTTGTTTGTGTTGTAGTATCTATAGAGATGTGTGGTGTAGTATGGAACCATTGTCCTGACTTTTATGTATTATGAAACTTATTGCCACCTGTCTTGCCAGGACTCCCTGGAAGAAGAGTTACTGCAGCTCAATGGGATTGTTCCTGGTTAAATAAAGGTTAAATAAAAATAAAATGAATCTTTCATATGTTCAAACGTTCCTCTCTTCATTTCCGACATACTGGAAGTCGGCCATGTTTAATTGGATGCTCTCCAGTTATTGTTGTTTGGTAGATTGACATTCTATTTTCCTACTTTGGGGACTTTTCATTTCATATTCTTTGTCTGACATTTTCTATTCCCTGTTTGTATTTTCTGTGACTGCATGTGGTTTTAAATCTGTTGGAGTTTCTTCAGACTAAAGCAAAGACACTGATGATGTCATCCAAAAGAAACATAAAGGACAGCAACCTGTTTCCAGAGGACACTAAAGAATGAAGGAGCAGCAGGAAACAGAGCAGCTCAAATAGCAAACAGCTGATTTATTCATCTGACTCGTAGAATAACGCCAATGATTGACTTGTTTTAAATGTCTGGGAATGTGGAACAGCTCCATGCTGACTACCTGAAATAAAACAAGGCCACATGCTGATTATTGGGGACTTGATTTGATGGATTTATTTTTCCTGTTGTGTCTCTGTTTAAACTCCTAATTTTTTATTTAGATCCTTAAGTTTCCAACCAGACCAGAGTGGTGATTGTAGGAACAGTGGAAAGATGAATCAAGACGGCTTTTCATATATATATTTTCTTTTTTTATTGACTATAGTTGTGTTTGTTATTAACAGAAATCAACCCGTCAACATTTCTCTTTGTCATAAAGTTCCAACGTTAAGTTTTTTACCGCCAGTTCAAAACGGAGCTGAACACGGAGGAGGATTCCTCCCTAACGGCCGGTCTGCTCTGCTCCGTGCCCCCGCTGTCCGGTAATAGTTAAAGCAGATAAAAACCTAAAGAACCCTCAAAAGCTTCAAGATAAAACTTACTTTTGAACATTAAATTGAACATTTAATAGTGTTCCCACAGAATCCCTTTCTATCTGACCACTGTTTGATAACTTTTGAGTTTATACTGCTGAACTACACGCCGTTAGGCAAAACATCCTATACAAGATGTCTATCTGATAGTGCTGTAGCTAAATTTAAGGATACGATTCCGTTAGCATTTAATTCATTACCAAGTCCCAAAGTAACGGAGGACTCCTATGCTATTAGTCCCTCCCAAATCGATCATTTTGTTGATAGTGCAGCAGGCTCGCTACGAATGACTCTAGACTCTGTTGCCCCTCTAAAAAAGAAGATAATAAAACAAAGAAGGTTAGCTCCATGGTATAACACTGAAACTCGCAAATTAAAGCAAATATCGCGGAAACTTGAGAAGATCTGGCGCTCCACCAAACTGGAAAATTCTCGTTTAACCTGGCAAGATAGTCTTAAAACGTATAGGAAGGCCCTCCGTAATGCCAGAGCAGCGTACTACTCGTCATTGATAGAGGAAAATAGGAACAACCCCAGGTTTCTTTTCAGTACTGTAGCCAGGCTAACAGAAGGTCACAGCTCTACTGAGCCAAGTATTCCCATAGCTCTTAGTAGTAACGACTTTATGAGGTTCTTCAATGATAAAATTATAACTATTAGAAGCAAAATTCACCAAGACCTGCCTTTAACTGGCACTGACTTATCTCTAAACTCAGGAACCTTAGAAACAGCTGTAAAACCAGATACATGTTTTGACTGCTTTGCTTCACTTGATCTTTATCAATTTAATTCAATTATTTCTTCATCTAAGCCATCAACCTGCCTCTTAGATCCCATCCCGACTAGGCTACTTAAAGAAGTTTTACCATTAGTCAACACTTCACTACTAAATATAATCAATTTGTCTTTATTAACAGGCTATGTACCACAGCACTTTAAAGTAGCTGTAATTAAACCTCTTCTGAAAAAGCCAAACCTTGATCCAGATGTTTTAGCCAACTATAGACCTATATCCAACCTTCCATTTCTCTCTAAGATTCTTGAGAAAGCAGTCGCCAAACAGCTGTGTGACTTTCTGCATAGCAACAGCTTATTTGAGGATTTTCAGTCAGGATTTAGAGTTCATCATAGCACAGAGACAGCACTTGTGAAAATTACTAATGACCTCCTAATTGCTTCAGACAAAGGACTTATCTCTGTACTTGTGTTATTAGATCTTAGCGCTGCATTTGATACCATTGACCATTATATCTTATTACAGAGATTGGAACATTTAATTGGCATTAAAGGGACTGCTCTAAGCTGGTTTAAGTCTTATTTATCAGATCGATCTCAGTTTGTTAATGTTAACGATGAATCCTCTGTGCACGCCAACGTTAGTCATGGAGTCCCACAAGGATCTGTGCTCGGTCCAATCCTGTTCACTTTATATATGCTTCCTTTAGGCAGTATTATTAGGAAACACTCCATAAACTTTCATTGTTATGCAGATGATACTCAATTATATCTTTCAATCAAGCCGGATGAAACTAATCAGTTAGCTAAACTTCAAACGTGCCTTCAAGATATTAAAACCTGGATGACCTGTAATTTTCTAATGTTAAACTCCGATAAAACTGAAGTTATTGCTCTCGGACCCAAGCACCTTCGTGACGCACTATCCAAAGATATAGTTACTCTGGATGGCATCACCCTGGCCTCCAGCACCACAGTGAAGAATCTTGGAGTCATCTTTGATCAGGACATGTCCTTTAATTCCCACTTAAAGCAAATTTCAAGGATCGCCTTTTTTCACCTACGTAATATTGCAAAAATCAGGAATATCCTGTCTAAAAATGATGCAGAAAAACTAGTCCATGCATTTGTTACTTCTAGGTTGGATTACTGCAATTCTTTGTTATCAGGCTGCTCGGAAAAGTCCATAAGGACTCTTCAGCTGATCCAGAATGCTGCGGCACGTGTTCTGACGGGAACCAGGAAAAGAGATCACGTTTCTCTTGTTTTAGCTTCTCTGCACTGGCTTCCTGTAAAATTTAGAATAGAATTTAAAATCCTTCTTCTCACCTACAAAGCTCTTCATGGTCAGGCTCCATCTTATCTTAAAGAGCTCATAGTATCTTACAACCCTGCGAGAGCACTACGCTCCCAGAATGCAGGGTTACTGGTGGTTCCTAGAGTAAAGTAGAACGGGAGCCAGAGCATTCAGCTATCAGGCTCCTCTCCTGTGGAACCAGGTTCCAGTTTGGGTCCGGGAGGCAGACACCGTCTCCACATTTAAGAGTAGGCTTAAGACTTTCCTTTTTGATAAAGCTTATAGTTAGGGCATAGAATCGAATATTGTTAGGGAGTAGTAGTTAGTCACATAGTTTTCAGATTTATCTATCATATAATCAAGAATATAATAAAACTAAAGGGAGACTTGGCATACAGCCCGATCTGGTTGGGGAGAGTTCTAGCCCGACCGGGCTGGAGCTCTCTTTACCTTGTCTCTCTTGGTTTTGTTGTAATAGTTTTAGACAGCTGGGGACTTATTTTGATACACTGAGCTCCTCTCTCCTCTATCTTTCTATCTTTTCATTTATGTGCATCCATGTCCCAGAAATGCGTGTTACTAACCTATTTCTGGGACGTCATTCCCCGGAGTCCTTATGTTCTTTTTTCCCCAGCATGTTCCCTTGGATCAGAGAGGCTCCAAAATCAGGGTAGCAGCTGTCGCCTTGGTCACGCTCCATGTTCTGTGATGCCATGTTCAACTGCTACACTGCAGTGCCCTGCTACGTCCTGCTACGTCCAGCTACGTCCTGCTGTGCCTTGTAATGCCGCACAGCGTCCTGCTATGCCATGAACTACTACAAAGAACTGCTACAAACTACTAATTTTTTCTATTTTTGTTATTGCCACTCTTCATTAACCCCAACTGGCCCGTCAGACGCCGCCTACCAAGAGCCTGGGTCTGACCGAGGTTTCTGCCTAAAAGGAAGTTTTTCCTCGCCACTGTTGCACTGTTGCTTGCTCTGGAGGAGACTACTAGAACTGTTGGGTCCTTGTAAATTCTGGAGTGTGGTCTATCTGTATAGTGTCTTGAGATAACTCTTGTTATGAATTGATACTATAAATAAAATTTAATTTAATTGAATTGAATTGACTTGCAACACCCTCGGCAGCTCGGACTTGTTTTTGTGCATCGTGCCCACCACGGTGAGGCGCCAGGGTTCTACTCAAGGTTTCTGCCTCTTAACCCTCTGAGCCCGAGACACTCGCCCACGAGTAAAAAAGTACCTCTGATTCATAGTTAAATAACCTTTGAACCATACAAGCGATTTACTCACTTTCGGTTTTGTTTAAATCCTGACGTTTTCGGCTTTACGGCGGTCTTTTCCCTGTCTTTATAGCCTCTACAGGGGATTCTCTATCCAGCCTGGAACTTCAGCCTCTTTGGGCTTTAAATCCATACTGTTATATCCAAGATTGATCCACTTTATGTCCATAATTCATCGCGTTTTGGCTCATTTCTGCCGCTGAATCGTTCGTCTAATCTCTCATCTCCCGCTCTGTGTCTGTCCTGTCTATTTTTCAGGAAGGACATGCCCATATATGGGAGATAAAGGCACCCCTCTTGTATGGAAGGCCAGAGGGGACAAAAATGCCTATTTATTCTATGGAAGGCCAAATAAAGCACTATTTAGACACATATTTGCTTGTATAACATTGCTGTGGGTGTAATATCAATAAATATGACATTATTATGTTATTATTGGCATAAGTAAATGTCATGAGAGCAAAACGTCTTGACTTTTTTGGAAAAAATGCATGTATTTTGTCAACTGTATAAGTTATAATGATTATTTCTTCACAGTGTGACTCCCAAGACATATGAGAAGTGTTTTAGAATGGAAAATGGCTTACTTATATGTCTGTGATATCAATACATATCTGGAAGATTCATGTTCCATTTTATTTATTTATTTATCTTTAAGGCCCTACAACCATTTTTAACATGCAAGTGACCTCAACCCAAATATTCTAATAACCCTAAAAAAAATGATGTTCATATCTTGACTGTAGACAACAGGGTTGATGTTTTACAAGCTTTTTTATAAAAAAAATCCAGATGGAAATTAAACTGTAAAAATGGCCTCAGGGCCCCCACGGTTAAAAGGAAGTTTTTCCTTGCCTTTGTCGCCTAGTGCTTTCTCTTAATGGGAATTGTTGGGTTTCTGTAAATAACATCACAGAGTATGGTCTAGACCTGCTCTTTAATGAAAAGCACAGTGAAACATGTTCATGCGAACATGATTTTTGAGCCTTACCTGATCCAAGGAAACATGCTGGGCGAAAAAAAACACAAGGACTCTGGGGAATGACTCACCAGAGCTAGGTTAGTAACAAGCATTTCTGGGACATGGATACACACAACAGGAAAGACCCCCGGCAGTCTAAAACTATTACAGTGTAACTGAGAGAGACAGGGTAAAGAGAGGAGCCTAGTCGGGCTAGAACTCTCCCCTGCTGGATCGGGCAATACTGCCCTGCCTCCCTCTAGTTTTATTATATTATTAACTATATGGTTAATGAATCTGACGACTACAAAGAGAAGCAGAATAGAGAAGGGGTGCCATGTCTGCAGCTATACACCCACCTCCGCCGGTCTAGACAAACGCTGCGTCCCCTCTGTCAATCCAATTCTTGTGAATGCAATATCTCTGAACGCCTAGAGGGAATCCCTTTAAATATGGCATACAGAACCACTTGCAGTCGCGGATGAACTGATTTTGATGTTGGAGGTCAAAGGTCAAGGTTACTGTTTCATTACGTCTCCAAAACTCTTGTGGTGGTGACCAAATGGTAGACACTCTGAAAGGGTGATGCATCAGGAGATTTTGAAGGGTCAACCTGATTACCATTGTGAGATGAATCATGCTATAACTGCTGTAAAAGTGGGTGACAGTGCTATGAAAAGTAATATTCTCAAGCAAAATCATGTTCTGGCCGTTTCCTGTCCTATTTGACAAATCAACATCCACTACCCTGTCAGTTAAAGCTGACTTTTCAGTGATTTGATTGGTAAGTGATGCGCTGTATTTAGGTTTTAATCATATCCATCGGCTGCCACCACCTGATTGTTGTCTTGTCTTTCACAACTAAACACACCCGAAGCATCTCAGCCGAAAATCACGCTGCACCTCAAAGGACTCTCAAGCACACCCAGCTGTGCTTTTGCAGAAGAGCGCCTTGTTTTCTTTTAGCTTGGTAGAAGGCTTTAGCTCATGACAAGGTAAACAGATTGCACCGTTGTGCTACTCATTAGTGTGTCCACTTCAGTTATGTATTGAAGCACATCCTTAGAGCTAATGGCCCTCATTTATTAACCTAACGTACGACAGGCTTTACGTGAGATTCATGAATCCTGTCGTAAGAGGATTTCTGCGCTCATATCTAGCCTACCTGTTTCTTTTGTTTCATGTTATGTCTTGGCAAGAAGTATTATGCTTTTGGGTCGTCCGTCCAGCTCTACATCAGAATCAGAAATTCTTGATTGAGCCCTGAAGGGAAACTCTGGAAAAAATCTTCTCCTTCGAGCCAGATTTGAACCAGCGACCTAAGGATTTCAGCATTATGCCTCTACAGTCCTCCACTCTACCAACTGAGCTATTGAAGGGAGCTAGGACATATACACACACTTCCTATTCTTGTGAATGTGATAACACAGGACCCCCTGGAGGGACTTTCAGTGATAGAGAGCGTTTTCAGTCTCAAAGCCCAGATGTACAACAAGATTTGAAGTAAACATTGTATTGCCCAGCGATGGTGGTATAGTGGTGAGAAGAGCTGCCTTCCAAGCAGTTGACCTGTGTTCGATTCCCAGCCATTGCAGTAGCTTTCTTGTGAGTGATGTTACTTGCTTTTTTCTTTTTACAAGAAGACAGCAGAAAGGTTACTTGAGGTTAAAACCCTCTGCTGTGACTCATGTTTGCACTTGCTGAGCAGACAACCTTACAACTGTATGTTTTTGGCCTTGCTACAAAAGACATGGAAAGCAGAGCTAAAGAGATTAAGACTTGTTTTGCGTTAATGGCCGATTTGTGCAAACAAAAGGTGGATACAGATTATCTTGGGCGTAGGGTTTGGCGATTTTAGTACCCCTAAAGTGTCTGCCGGTGCTTAGCATTTTTAGCACCACACTCAAACAATCTGAGCTAACCGGCCTGCTTTTTAACTGTTTAAAAAGAACAGATGTCCAGAAACAATTAAGGCCAAATTGAGCAAAATTGGCAGAGTTCCGGATGAGCTGGATGAGTTGTACACTTTGGCAATTCTGGCAATTCTTTCAGACACTGTTGTATCATGTAAGTAAACTGCACAAGTCTTTAAAAAGAAATGTGGCTGTTTTTCATGCAGGTTTGCATTATAACAATGCAGGTGCTATCTCTAAATGAACAATGGGCAACCTACATCCATCTTGATAGCACCCAAATCTCTGTGCTGATCTCCCTGCTTGGATGGCAAGTCATCTGGTGGATTTTTCCTGTCAAGAGGAAGCGGATCAAGAGGGAGAGTTGTTTTATTGTACTCACCAGCAATAAAGTTTATTTGTCTAGAGCCGTAAAATTGCATTAGGTTATCCACGTTTTCAGCAAAAAAAAATACCACAGCTCAAGTCCCTGGTAAGCGAACAGCTTGATTGTGGGATATGTATGAAGTGCTCACTATTGTTATCTGTCATGCAGGTTTGCAGGATGTTCACAGTCTGCTAGTGGCCATGATGAGTTGTGACTTTGAGCTTTTTAACCGTTTTGGCCAATTTAGCCAATTTTCAACCAGTTTGTGCAATAACATTTGGTGTTCTCAGGCATTGTGCAAATCGTGGTCTACCCTCCTGCTGTCCAGAAGATCGTAATCATGGCAACAGCTTTTTGGTCTTCATTTACTTGCACTTTAATTTGTAGTTCAGGAGATTGTTTTTCCCACAGTCCTCTATTTTAGAAGCCTGGGTAGCTCAGTCGGTAGAGCATCAGACTTTTAATCTGAGGGTCCAGGGTTCAAGTCCCTGTTCAGGCGTAGAGTTGCACATTCTGCTAGATGAGTTGTCCATTTGACATGCCTGTATGGACATGGATAAATTCAGATACTATCATACCATGTGTGTTCCAAGCAGGTTTGTATCATAACAATGTTGCTGGTAATTCTAAATAAACAATGGGCAACCTATATCCATCTTGCTAGCACCCAAATCTCTGTACTCATCTCCCTGCTTGGATAGTAGGTCCAAGGACAAGGACCATTTATGTTCTATAAACCTTTTCATTGGTTTGCTACCACTATAATTCCTTGTATTGTATCAATCTCAGAAATAACCTAAGAATGTCAAATTCCATTTATGTGCTTGTGCCAGTGTTCAACCACCTGTCACTGTATTTTTAGCAACAGTTGTGTTTTTTGTTTTTTTAAAACACCTGCCCCATGTGAGGGTTGAACTCACAACCTTCAGATTATGAGACTGACGCGCTGCCTACTGCACCAACGAGGCTATGAAAGGCATTGCAATGGTTCGCAAAATTTCAGAAAAACTAACAATTTGGTTGTCAATCTTAATAAAAACAATGTATGGTACATGGTATGGTAAAAACAATGAAATGTATACAATGTATACAAAGGCTAAGATCAACACTAGATGCTTTGTCATGACCCCATGAAAAGGGGAGACAAAAGTCTGTGTGCAAAGGTTGCATACATGTATGCATGGTGTATGCATGGATGAGTGTGAGGTATGGTGTCAGCGATTTATGCTGGACAGTGTAAAACTAACAAAGATGAGCGGGAGAGGTGCTGGACTGAGAGACCTCTAGGGCAATCACAGATGCACAACCAATAATAAAACACTAGTGAGTGAATAAGTTCAGAAAATGAAGAACATTGTTCAGAAAGCTTAATGAAGCTTCATATGACCATAACTATTAACCACCTGAACCTGGTAAAAGATATGAGGTACTCCTGCATAGCTAGCCAGTGATTTACCTCCTGTAGGTGGTGGTCGGCATGCCAACGAGGCTTGGAAATTTGCAGATGGTGATTCAGAGGAGATGTAACAGTTTAAAGTGTAAAGTAACTTAATTTTCTAAATTGTCCACCTACAGTGCCAACGAGAGCTCTTCTCTAATATTACCGGGTATGCAATAGCTATTCAACTTTAGAAGGTATTGTTGATCTCAGAAACAACGATAGACAACACCATCTTATCACAACGCCCATGTTTGTGTTTCTTCAAAGTTTGCAAAAACATTCATCTGAACTCGCAAATCAATTGATGAGATTTTGGAGGTCAAAGGTTCAATGTCAAGGTGACTCTGCCCTCATGTCTGTCCATCCGATTCTTGTGAATGCAATATCCCTGAACGCCTAGAGGGAAGCACTTTAAATTTAAAATACATAACCACTAGGAGTCGCGGATGAACTGATTTCGATTTTGGAGGTCAAAGGTCAAGGTTACTGTTTCATTACGTCTCCTGAACTGTATATGTATTTTTCCTGAACTGGTGATGGGGATGGTTTGAGCTGTAAAGCCTCAGTGGCCTAATGGATAAGGCACTGGCCTCCTAAGCCAGGGATTGTGGGTTCAAGTCCCATCTGGGGTGAATTTCAGCAGAGTGGCACAATGGAGCCAAAGGTTGATGGATTGAAACCATCCTCTGCTAACTCTGATTTCCATGGTGAGATGATATAACTGCTGGAAAAGTTGTTGACAGCCCGTGAAAAGTGGCAAGTCATGTTCTGGCAGATAAAAAATTGACATCCACTACCCTGTCAGGATCCTGTAGTAATGCTGACTTTCCAGTGATGTGGTTGGGCTGTCTACAGGTTTTGATCATATCCATCGGTTGCATGGATGGGACATCAATACCCCGGTTCTATCACCTGATCGCTGTCTTGTCTTTGTCGTTCGACGACTATTTGGGCTCACACACCTTAACACACCCGAAGCATCTCAGCCTAAAATCATGCTCATCATCAAAGGGTTCTCAAGCACTCCCAGCTGTGCTTTTGCAGAAGAGCGCCTTGTTTTCTTTTAGCTTGGGAAAAGGCTTTAGCTTATGACAAGGTAAACAGATTGCACCATTGTGCTACTCATTACCGTGTCCACTTCAGTTATGTATTGAAGCACATCCTTAGAGCTAATGGCCCTCATTTATTAACCTAACGTACGACAGGCTTCACGTGAGATTCATGAAACGTTCGTATCACACCAATCAGAGCGTAAGAATGATCGTACATTGATAAATGCAGCGGCTAGAAACGATTGTAATTTAAATATCACGCCCCAATATATTCTCAGTTTTGAGGCCTCGCCTCTATTATTTATGACATGGCCAGACATAATCCGGCTAAGAAGCGGCACTTTTCAGAGGTGGGGATTTAAAGCCTGGCATCCCAGGTGCTCTGGTGCAGCCAGATACCACCAGGCCCAGGGGAATATGCCGCCTAAGAAAAATGCAATCCTACCCGATGAGAAGAATAAACATTGTGAAAATAACGAAAATATGAATACATTAAACATATACAGGCATTGAACATATTGCTGCAGTCTCAGTCTTTGGATGGTATAGGTAGCTCCCCGTCAGACTTAATTTACTATATAATAATTTTCGAGACAGGTCCTACTGAAGATCTGTTGGATCAGTCAGGATGGCCGAGCGGTCCAAGGCGCTGCGTTCAGGTAGCAGTCTCCACTGGAGGCATGGGTTCAAATCCCACTTCTGACAACTAGTATTTTCATTTGGAACTAATGTCTAAGAGTTGATATTGGGAATAAAGAACTTAGCAGTTCTTTGTATTTAAGAGGACATGAATGTGCATGAGAAACGCAATTCCAAGTGCAGTCTTTTGTGAGCATCTTTATTGTCAACACATGTAAAGTTCCTTAGGGGCCCGTAGTGGATGAAATGGTAAAACATTTGGCCCTGGATGCATAGAATTCCTGCCATATTGAGCGACAAAGTTTGGGTGTCCTGAAAAAAGGGTCTTGAACTCTATCTCGCCGACCTCTTTTTTTTACTGTTTCTTGTTATGTCACGGCAAGAGGTATTATGCTTTTGAGTCGTTTGTCCATCTCTACATCAGAATCAGAAATAAAAAAAACATCAGACATATGCAGTCTCTGTGGCGCAATAGGTCAGCACAGTCAGCTGTTAACTGAAAGGATGGTGGTTCAAGTCCACCCAGGGACGTTTGTTGCTTAAATAATCTGGAGTGAGCCAACTCTGGGATTTATCTTTCTGCAGAAGACCATAGAGCAGCCTGAAGATAACCCAAGTGGCCTTATGTCTATCAGAAGATACAGTTCTGGAAACCATGTACATATTAATCTTTACAGTCATCAGAGATGGGAAGTAACGAAGTACAAATACTTTGTTGACAAAATAACGAAGTACAAACACTTCATTACTGTACTCAAGTAGATTTTGCGGATATTTTTACTTTACTCTTTATTTTTTTTGGCGACTTTTTACTTTTACTCCTTACATTTTACCACAATATCGGTACTTTCTACTCCCTACATTTGACAAAATTGGCTTGTTACTTTAGTTTTGTGCTAAAGGTCGTCTATCAGGTGTGATTTGGAGTCCATGTCGGAGAATAGCGAGGACACGCGCCTCACACCACGAGCAGGCGCGCACGGCACACGGAGACAAAAGTGAGAGAAAAGAAAATGAGACGAGCTGTCTGGAGGATAACCAGTTGAGATCGTGTGCGTCTGAGAGAACTGTAAGTCATAGAACTGATGTTGTCAGTTCATGTAAGCCTGTTGTTGTATTGGTCTGTAGTTCTGGTACATTTAAAAGTTAGCTTGTTTACGTTCTTCTACTGTTGGCTAGGTTACACCTGGCTGTTGATTCGATATAATGGCGATTGTTGAACATCCTTGCTCATTAAGATAATGTAATTAGTAGTTGGTTTATTGTTATTATTTACTAGCATATATGATTCCTATACATTGTGTATGGTAGCCTTTACAATGTTGTTTATTTC
Organism: Etheostoma spectabile; assembly: GCF_008692095.1. Classification (NCBI taxonomy): domain Eukaryota; kingdom Metazoa; phylum Chordata; class Actinopteri; order Perciformes; family Percidae; genus Etheostoma; species Etheostoma spectabile. The sequence goes on along the minus strand of NW_022602712.1, from coordinate 18,095 downwards.
ATTTATTACCACACACACATTCATAGCAGAGCTGCCCCCCCCCCATGTTTATACTGATGATTGATTGTAATAAATCAACAGAGAAAAGTTGTCTCCGTCTGTGTTTTAACAGACACACCTGGGCCGAAGTTGGAAACCACAATTAGCTTTAAATCCAGTTCTAATCTAGTCCTCACTAAATTTCAAATAATTTCCCTGGAGTTACCATTATTTAAAAAAAAAATGTAATCTAATTAAATTGGAACATACACAGACTTCTCACAAAATCACACTTGAATTCATATCTTGCTACTCGGTCAGAATCTTATTAACCTGGAGTCCCAGTCTCTGTCAATATAAATAGGCTATATGTTTATATACAGTCCCTGACAAAAGTCTTGTCGCTTATCTATTTTTGTAGAAACACTATTAACCTGACTTTTAATTAATCAGTTGGTGTAAGAAATAGCTCATATGAAAAGCTAAAACCCTCCCAAATGATGTTCAATGCACTGAAATAAATTAGTTTCACTGAAACAAGCTTTATTATTTAAACAAGACAGAAAGGTCAAATTTTGGCAAGACAAAAGTTTTGTCGCCTATACAGAAATTGAACAAATTTACTGCAAATACTAAAATATGTCAGCAAATTAAATAGTGGTGCTGTGAGATTCAAATTTAATATCTTGTATGACTTCCATGAGCTTGAAGGACTGCATCCATGCGGTTTGGCAAGGATTCATACAATGTATTGATGAAGTCATCAGGAATAGCTAGGAAAGCAGTCTTGCATGCCTCCCAGAGTTCATCAATATTCTTTGGTTTGGTCTTCCATGCTTCCTCTTTCATCCTACCCCACATATGCTCCATGATGTTCATGTCTGGTGAGAGATGATCTGGATGGATCATATCTTGAGCTTCTTCGCCTTGAGGAACTTTGAAGTGGAGATGGAAGTATGCGATGGAGCACCATCCTGCTGGAGAATTTGGCCTCTTTTATGGTTGGGAATATAAGAGGTAGCTAAGATTTCTTGGTATTTGAGACTATTGATGTTGCCTTTCACCCTGCAGATCTCTCGCACACCCCCATACTGGATGTAACCCCAGACCATGATTTTTCCACCAGCAAACTTCACTGTTTTCTGGGTGAATCTTGGATCCATGCGGGCTCCAGTAGGTCTCCTGCAATATTTGCGACAACTGTGGTGTAATTCAACAGAAGATTCATCTGAAAAATCCACTTTCTTCCACTTCTCCAGCGTCCATCCTTTTAGCAGGCTGTGGGCCTTGGCAAATAGCACACGGTTTTTCAATTGTCTTTTGTTTAGTGCTGGCTTCTGGGCACTGATTCGACCAAGGAGGCCATTTCGAGACAGAATCCAACAAACTGTTCTGGTTGACACAGGGACTTCCGGGGACCAGGTCTTGTGGAGCTCTGCTGCAGTGGAAAACGGGCTGGCCTTGGATTTTCGAGCCAACAAACGGTCCTCTCGAGCAGTTGTCTTGCGGGGTCTGCCTGACCTGGGCTTGTCAAAAACATCTCCAGTGTCTTCAAATGTTTTTTTAATCCTCTGTACTTGACGCTGAGACACATTGAAGGTGTCTGCCACATCAGCAGTGGATCTGGTCTTCAGCCTCTTGATAATCCAAACTTTAGTCTCAGGGTGAATCTTAGGCATGTTTGCAGAGGTCTAGTTGCAGTTGATGTGTAATATGCATTAATCTAAAAGGAAGTTGTGTACATGCAATAATTAAAAAGAAAGTTGATTTGTATTTGCATTGATCTAAAAGAAAGTTACCTTGCAACTGCCTCCGGAGTCCTCCGGGTTAGCATATCCCGGAAAGACTCCTTCAGTCGGACGGCTTCCCTGACCACCGGTGTCCACCAGGGTGTTCGTGGGTTACCGCCCCTTGAGGCACCTAAGAAAGTCCATGACTAGCACAGAAGTCCAACAACAGACAACCACTCTAATTTAGATCAGGGAGGCCGTTTCTCCCAATCACGCCTCTCCAAGTATCTCCATCATCACCCACGTGTGCGTTGAAGTCCCCCAGCAGAACTATGGAGTCCCCTACTGGAGCCCCATACAGGACCCCATTCAAGGTCTCCAAGAAGGCATGCATGCAGGAATGCACAAACAACAGTCAGAGTTTTCCCCCCCATCACCCGAAGGTGTAGGGAGGCGACCCTCTCGTCCACCGGGGTAAACTCCAACGTAGCGGCGCTCAGCCGGGGGCTTGTGAGTATCCCCACACCCGCCCGGCGCCTCAAACCATGGGCAACTCCGGAGTAGGACAGAGTCCAACCCCTATCCAGGAGTACGGTTCCAGAACCGAGACTGTGCGTAGAGGTGAGCCCCACCAGATCTAACTGGTAGCGCTCAACCTCCCGCACAAGTTCCGGCTCCTTCCCCCACAGAGAGGTGACATTCCACGTCCCCAGAGCCAGCCTCTGCCGCCCGGGTCTGGTCTTTCGAAGCCCCTGACCTTCGCTGCCACCCTTACGGCAACGCATCCGACCCCATTGGTTCCTCCCACAGGTGGTGGGCCCATGGGCTGGAAGGAGAGGTGCCACGTAGCTTTTTCGGACTGTGCCCGGCCGGGCTCCGTGGCAAACCCGGCCACCAGGCGCTCGCTTACGAGCCCGCCGTCTAGGCCTGGCTCCAGACGGGGTCCCCGGGCTTCCACCAGACCAATAGGTTTTTGAACCATTCTTTGTCTGGCCCCTCCCCTGAGACCACTTTGCCATGGGAGACCCTACCAGGAGCACAAAGCTCCAGACAACAAAGCCCTCAGGTTCATAGGGACACACAAACCTCTCCAGCACGATAAGGTAATGGTTCCCGGAGAGGCTGAATGAGATGAATTTTGATGATGATAGAAGGAATGGGGATTATATAATGAAAAGAAAGTTGATGTGTATATGCATAAATCAAAAAGAAGGGTGATGTGTATATGCATAAATCTAAAAGTAATTTGATGTGTATATCCATAAATCTTAAAGAAAGTTGATGTGTATATTAGGGATGAGCCGAATACTCGGCTGAAACGAGTATCCGGTACGGATAAAGCACTTTTGCCGAGTAGAAGTATAATACGAGTAATACGAGTCAATATCCGTGCTCGGATTGAATAAGTCTCCACTGACTGTGTCTCCATTCTGTGATAGGCTAGTCAAACTGCTAGTCACAGCGCCTCTCCCCTACACTATTCTGTGATAGGCTAGTCCCAGCGCCCCTCCCCTACACTATTCTGTGATAGGCTAGTCCCAGCGTCCCTCCCCTACACTATTCTGTGATAGGCTAGTCCCAGCGTCCCACCCTACACACAAAGATTCCTCCTGTTGTTGTGTCCCACCGGCCCTGCTCACACACGCTCAGGACACGGAGAAGTGAACGTCACTCTTCTCAGGTCCGCGCGCTTTTCTGTTAACATTTAGGGTTTCTTCAGCTTCAGGTTTGTTTTATACTTCGGTTCAAACTAGTACCTAGCAACCAGGAGATTTCTGGTAAACGTAGGGTTTGTTCAGACATAGTGCTTGGTAGAATGCATCTCTGCCGTCGGAGTTTTTTTTTTTTTTTTTTTTTTAAACTGCCTGCTGGCTCTAACCAGTTTTTTTGAGTGTCTGAAACTTTCTTGCTGTGTTTTATAAAAAAAATAAAAGGCAGTTGCGGTATAAATGAATAATATTATAAATTAAGATACACACACAAACACATTCAAACCCCCCGCCCCTCTCTCTCTCTCTCTCTCTCTCTCTCTCTCTCTCTCTCTCTCTCTCTCTCTCTGTATCTCTTACTCACTCATAGACACACACACTCACACAAACCTGTGAAAATGAAAAAGAACCCCCCCAAAAAATGATTAAGAGTTAAAAAAAGAAAGTTATATTATTGAGTATGAAAACTCTTGTTCATTACAATTTACTTTATAATTGCAACCACATTGTTGTATTTATTGTTGCAAAACTTGTTATATACTGTGGGCCTATATAGTTCGTTTGTTACCATGACAACACCACTGGTCTGAAGCTCAATGCTGATGCTGTCATGGAAATAGTTTTCTAATCAGCAATAAATATAACAATTTCTGATCAACCCATATCAATTGCATGCTTAAAATAACAAACCGGTTAAAGCCCCGCCCATTTCAAGACAACCCGACCTACTTCCGGGTTGAATCTGACCACTTCCGGGTTAGGCCCCGCCCAGTCCAAGTACGGATACGGATACAGATAATTCATGTGGTAAACAGATACAGATACAGATAATGCTGTACTCGCTCATCCCTATTGTTGGGGCAGTTGAACATGACAATGCTACAGACTAACTGAAGATGGATGTCATTGTAATCACTTTCAGATCATCTCAAATGGAGACACGGATGATTATTTAGGTCATAAGTGCTTCTCTTTGGGGTTGTCTTGGTAGTGAGTTCATCATCAGACACTAACACATGCAGAGCAAGTACATTTCACCAGTTGTCCCACCGCTAGCTAAATAAATAAAACAATGGGGGTTTTGGAATAGATACTTAGCACTAACTGGTACTTTCTAATACTGAATGAGCTCTATCTGGTGGAAAAAGGAGTTGCCCCAAAGAAAGTTATTGGACTCTAATTGACCACTCATAGACTGTTAGTGGCATACATTGGGATGATGGTTGTCAATTCATGAAGCCATTCCTTACTTACAATAGACAAGACCACTGAAACTTGATCAAAAAGAAGGTGGGGTTGAGTGAAAATGGCTTCATTCAGTATTTAAGATGGCACATCTGTGTAAGGAACCACTTCCACAACACAGAAGATGCCAGAAGAAACATCGGGACTATGGAGAAGATCATGAGCAAAGAAGGTTGCTTACTGTAAGACTTTGACATTGGTCTAACTCAAGCATTGGCATTGGATTGATTTTAGTTAGTGCTAATCTATGGGGTTGTTTTTCTGAAAACTGAATCCCAGTATTTTATCTAAAGACTTAACAGTAACAGCTATTTTACGTTGTATTACTAGTTGGACAATGCTAAAATCTGTTATAATTCATTCTAGATTGTGTCTCTGGGTAAATGATTGTTTGGTAAGTCATTCTTATTACTCTACCTTTAGCATTGACTTGACTATTGAATTCAGTAAGTGCTACTTGTTGGGGCAGTTGAACATGACAATGCTAAATACTAATTAAAGATGGATGTCATTGCAATCACATTCAGATCACCTCAAATGGAGACACTAATGATTATTGTGTTCATAAGTGCTACTCTTTGGGGTTGTCTTGGTAGTGAGTTCATCATCAGACATATCTCTGAACAAATGCAGAGACAGGCTATTTCACAATTCTTCCCAACACTAGTAAAATGCATTCATCTGGCACCAGAACTACCCAAACACAAGCACTGACTTGAGTTATGTATGCAGTAAGTGCTACTTGTTGGGGTAGTTTTGCTGACCTCTAAAGTCCAGGATTTCCTCCATAAAGAAATGTTTAAAAGGGATATTCTCCCTGGTTACTGGTTGAACAATGCTGAAATGTTTTCTAAGTCATTCCTATAACCCTAACTTTAGCATTGACTTTACTGTTGAATTCAGTAAGTGCTACTTGTTGGGGCAGTTGAACATGACAATGCTACAGACTAACTGAAGATGGATGTCATTGTAATCACATTCAGATCACCTCAAATGGAGACACTGATGATTGTTGTGTTCATAAGTGCTACTCTTTGGGGTTGTCTTGGTTGTGAGTTCATCATCAGATATATCACTGAACAAATGCAGAGACAGTCTATTTCGCAATTCTTCCCAACACTAGTAAAATGAAATCATCTGACAGCAAAACTACCCAAACACAAGCACTGACTTGAGTCATGTATGCAATAAGTGCTACTTGTTGGGGTAGTTTTGCTGACCTCTAAAGTCCAGGATTTCCTCCAAGAAGAAAGTTTTAAAAGGATATTCTTCCTGGTTACTGGTTGGACAATGCTAAAATGTTATTACTATTACCCTAACTTTAGTATTGACTTGACTGTTGAATTCAGTAAGTGCTACTTGTTGGGGCAGTTGAACATGACAATGCTACAGACTGTAAATGAAGATCAATGTCATTGTAATCACATTCAGATCACCTCAAATGGAGACACTGATGATTATTGTGTTCATAAGTGCTTCTCTTTGGGGTTGTCTTTGTAGGTAGTTTATCATCAGACATATCTCTGAACAAATGCAGAGACAGGCTAATTCACAATTCTTCCCAACACTAGTAAAATGCATTCATCTGGCACCAGAACTACCCAAACACAAGCACTGACTTGAGTTGTGTATGCAGTAAGTGCTACTTGTTGGGGTAGTTTTGCTGACCTCTGAAGTCCAGGATTTCCTCCATAAATAAATGTTTAAAAGGGATATTCTCCTTGGTTACTGGTTGAACAATGCTGAAATGTTTTCTAAGTCATTCCTATTACCCTAACTTTAGCATTGACTTGACTGTTGAATTCAGTAAGTGCTACTTGTTGGGGCAGTTGAACATGACAATGCTACAGACTAACTGAAGATGGATGTCATTGTAATCACATTCAGATCATCTCAAATGGAGACACTGATGATTATTTGGTTCATAAATGCTTCTCTTTGGGGTTGTCTTTTGGTAGTGAGTTCATCATCAGACACTAACAAATGCAGAGCAAGTACATTTCAGCTGTTGTCCACCGCTAGCTAAATAAATAAAAGAATGGGAGTTTTGGAATAGATATTCAGCACTAACTGGTACTTTCTAATGCTGAATGAGCTCTATCTGGAGGAAAAAGGAGTTGCCCCAAAGAAAGTTATTGGACTCTAATTGACCACTCATAGACTGTTAATGGCATACATTGGGATGATGGTTGTCTATTCATGAAGCCATTCCTTCCTTACAATAGACAAGACCACTGAAACTTGATCAAAAAGAAGGTGGGGTTGAGTGGAAATGGCTGCATTCAGTATTTAAGATGCCACATCTGTGTAAGGAACCACTTCCACAGCACAGAAGATGCCAGAAGAAACATCGGGACTATGGAGAAGATCATGAGCAAAGAAGGTTGCTTACTGTAAGACTTTGACGTTGGTCTAACTCAAGCATTGGCATTGGATTGATTTTAGTTAGTGCTAATCTATGGGGTTGTTTTTCTGAGAACTGATTCCCAGTATTTTATCTAAAGACTTAACAGTAACAGCTATTTTACGTTGTATTACTAGTTGGACAATGCTTAAATCTGTTATAATTCATTCTAGATTGTGTCTCTGGGTAAATGATTGTTTTGGTAAGCTATTACCCTAACTTTAGCATTGACTTGACTGTTGAATTCAGTAAGTGCTACATGTTGGGGTAGTTGAACATGACAATGCTACAGACTAACTGAAGATGGATGTCATTGTAATCACATTCAGATCATCTCAAATGGAGACACTGATGATTAATGTGTTCATAAGTGCTTCTCTTTGGGGTTGTCTTGGTAGTGAGCTCATCATCAGACATATCTCTTAAAAAATGCAAAGACAGGCTATTTCACAATTCTTCCCAACACTCGTAACATGCATTTATCTGGCACCAGAACTACCCAAACACAAGCACTGACTTGAGTTGTGTATGCAGTAAGTGCTACTTGTTGGGGTAGTTTTGCTGACCTCTGAAGTCCAGGATTTCCTCCATAAATAAATGTTTAAAAGGGATATTCTCCCTGGTTACTGGTTAAACAATGCTGACATTTTTTCTAAGTCATTCCTATTACTCTAACTTTAGCATTGACTTGACTGTTTAATTCAGTAAGTGCTACTTGTTGGGGTAGTTGAACATGACAATGCTACAGACTAACTGAAGATGGATGTCATTGTAATTACATTCAGATCACCTCAAATGGAGACACTGATGATTATTGTGTTCATAAGTGCTTCTCTTTGGGGTTGTCTTGGTTGTGAGTTCATCATCAGACATATCACTGAAAAAATGCAGAGACAGTCTATTTCACAATTCTTCCCAACACTAGTAAAATGAAATCATCTGACAGAAAAACTACCCAAACACAAGCACTGACTTGAGTCATGTATGCAATAAGTGCTACTTGTTGGGGTAGTTTTGCTGACCTCTGAATTCTAGGATTGCCTCCAAGAAGAAAGTTGTAAAAGGATATTCTTCCTGGTTACTGGTTGAACAATGCTAAAATGTTATTACTATTACCCTAACTTTAGTATTGACTTGACTGTTGAATTCAGTAAGTGCTACTTGTTGGGGCAGTTGAACATGACAATGCTACAGAGTGTAAATGAAGATGGATGTCATTGTCATCACTTTCAGATCATCTCAAATGGAGACACTGATGATTAATGGGTTCATAAGTGCTTCTCTTTGGGGTTGTCTTGGTAGTGAGTTCATCACCAGACACTAACACATGCAGAACAAGTACATTTCACCAGTTGTCCCACCGCTAGCTAAATAAATAAAAGAATGGGAGTTTTGGAATAGATATTCAGCACTAAGTGGTACTTTCTATTGCTGAATGAGCTCTATCTGGAGGAAAAAGGAGTTGCCCCAAAGAAAGTTATTGGACCACTCATAGACTGGTAATGGCATACATTGGGATGATGGTTGTCTATTCATGAAGCCATTCCTTCCTTACAATAGACAACACCACTGAAACTTGATCAAAAAGAAGGTGGAGTTGAGTGGAAATGACTGCATTCAGTATTTAAGATGGCAAATCTGTGTAAGGAACCACTTCCACTGCTTCTATATCACTACACAGAAGATGCCAGAAGAAACATCGGGACTATGGAGAAGATCATGAGCAACAAAGGTTGCTTACTGTAAGACTTTGACTTTGGTCTAACTCGAGTTTTGGCATTGGATTGATTTTAGTTAGTGCTAATCTATGGGGTTGTTTTTCTGACAACTCATTCCCAGTATTTTATCTAAAGACTTAACAGTAACAGCTATTTTACGTTGTATTACTAGTTGGACAATGCTAAAATGTGTTATAATTCATTCTAGATTGTGTCTCTGGATAAATGCTTGTTTTGGTAAGTCATTCTTATTACTCTAACTTTAGCATTGACTTGACTGTTGAATTCAGTAAGTGCTACTTGTTGGGGCAGTTGAACATGACAATGCTTCAGACTGTAAATGAAGATGGATGTCATTGTAATCACATTCAGATCATCTCAAATGGAGACACCATTGATTAATGGTTCATAAGTGCTTCTCTTTGGGGTTGTCTTGGTAGTGAGTTCATCACCTGTCATATATCTGAACAAATGCAGAGACAGGCTATTTCACAATACTTCCCAACACTCGTAACATGCATTCATCTGGCACCAGAACTACCCAAACACAAGCACTGACTTGAGTCATGTATGCAGTAAGTGCTACTTGTTGGGGTAGTTTTGCTGACCTCTAAAGTCCAGGATTTCCTCCATAAAGAAATGTTTAAAAGGGATATTCTCCTTGTTTACTGGTTGAACAATGCTGAAATGTTTTCTAAGTCATTCCTATTACCCTAACTTTAGCATTGACTTGACTGTTGAATTCAGTAAGTGCTACTTGTTGGGGCAGTTGAACATGACAATGCTACAGACTAACTGAAGATGGATGTCATTGTAATCATATTCAGATCATCTCATGGAGACACTGATGATTGTTGTGTTCATAAGTGCTTCTCTTTGGGGTTGTCTTGGTAGTGAGTTCATCATCAGACATATCACTGAACAAATGCAGAGACAGTCTATTTCACAATTTTTCCCAACACTAGTAAAATGAAATCATCAGACAGCAAAACTACCCAAACACAAGCACTGACTTGAGTCATGTATGCAGTAAGTGCTACTTGTTGGGGTAGTTTTGCTGACCTCTGAAGTCCAGGATTTCCTCCATGAAGAAATGTTTAAAAGGATATTCTTCCTGGTTAATGGTTGAACAATGTTAAAATGTTATTACTATTACCCTAACTTTAGTATTGACTTGACTGTTGAATTCAGTAAGTGCTACTTGTTGGGGCAGTTGAACATGACAATGCTAAATACTAATTTTAGATGGATGTCATTGTAATCACATTCAGATCACCTCAAATGGAGACACTGATGATTATTGTGTTCATAAGTGCTTCTCTTTGGGGTTGTCTTGGTAGTGAGTTCATCATCAGACATATCACTGAACAAATGCAGAGACAGGCTATTTCACATTTCTTCCCAACACTAGTAAAATGCATTCATCTGGCACCAGAACTACCCAAACCAAAGCATTGACTTGAGTTGTGTATGCAGTAAGTGCTACTTGTTGGGGTAGTTTTGCTGACCTCTAAAGTCCAGGATTTCCTCCACCAAGAAATGTTTAAAAGGGATATTCTCCTTGGTTACTGGTTGAACAGTGCTGAAATGTTTTCTAAGTCATTCCTATTACCCTAACTTTAGCATTGACTTGACTGTTGAATTCAGTAAGTGCTACTTGTTGGGGCAGTTGAACATGACAATGCTACAGACTGTAAATGAAGATGGATGTCATTGTAATCACATTCAAATCACCTCAAATGGAGACAATGATGATTATTGTGTTCATAAGTGCTTCTCTTTGGGGTTGTCTTTGTAGTGAGTTTATCATCAGACATATCTCTGAACAAATGCAGGGACAGGCCAATTCACAATTCTTCCCAACACTAGTAAAATGCATTCATCTGGCACCAGAACTACCCAAACCCAAGCACTGACTTGAGTTATGTATGCAGTAAGTGCTACTTGTTGGGGTAGTTTTGCTGACCTCTAAAGTCCAGGATTTCCTCCACAAAGAAATGTTTAAAAGGGATATTCTCCCTGGTTACTGGTTAAACAATGCTGACATTTTTTCTAAGTCATTCCTATTACTCTAACTTTAGCATTGACTTGACTGTTTAATTCAGTAAGTGCTACTTGTTGGGGTAGTTGAACATGACAATGCTACAGACTAACTGAAGATGGATGTCATTGTAATTACATTCAGATCACCTCAAATGGAGACACTGATGATTATTGTGTTCATAAGTGCTTCTCTTTGGGGTTGTCTTGGTTGTGAGTTCATCATCAGACATATCACTGAAAAAATGCAGAGACAGTCTATTTCACAATTCTTCCCAACACTAGTAAATGAAATAATCTGACAGAAAAACTACCCAAACACAAGCACTGACTTGAGTCATGTATGCAATAAGTGCTACTTGTTGGGGTAGTTTTGCTGACCTCTGAATTCTAGGATTGCCTCCAAGAAGAAAGTTTAAAAGGATACTCTTCCTGGTTACTGGTTGAACAATGCTAAATGTTATTACTATTACCCTAACTTTAGTATTGACTTGACTGTTGAATTCAGTAAGTGCTACTTGTTGGGGCAGTTGAATATGACAATGCTAAATACTAACTTTAGATGGATGTCATTGTAATCACATTCAGATCACCTCAAATGGAGACACTAATGATTATTGTGTTCATAAGTGCTTCTCTTTGGGGTTGTCTTGGTTGTGAGTTCATCATCAGACATATCTCTGAACAAATGCAGAGACGGTCTATTTCACATTCTTCCCAACACTAGTAAATGCATTCATCTGGCACCAGAACTACCCAAACACAAGCACTGACTTGAGTTATGTATGCAGTAAGTGCTACTTGTTGGGGTAGTTTTGCTGACCTCTGAAGTCCAGGATTTCCTCCAAGAAGAAAGTTGTAAAAGGATATTCTTCCTGGTTACTGGTTGAACAATGCTAAAATGTTATTACTATTACCCTAACTTTAGTATTGACTTGACTGTTGAATTCAGTAAGTGCTACTTGTTGGGGCAGTTGAACATGACAATGCTACAGAGTGTAAATGAAGATGGATGTCATTGTCATCACTTTCAGATCATCTCAAATGGAGACACTGATGATTAATGGGTTCATAAGTGCTTCTCTTTGGGGTTGTCTTGGTAGTGAGTTCATCACCAGACACTAACACATGCAGAACAAGTACATTTCACCAGTTGTCCCACCGCTAGCTAAATAATAAAAGAATGGGGGTTTTGGAATAGATATTCAGCACTAAGTGGTACTTCTATTGCTGAATGAGCTCTATCTGGAGGAAAAAGGAGTTGCCCCAAAGAAAGTTATTGGACCACTCATAGACTGGTAATGGCATACATTGGGATGATGGTTGTCTATTCATGAAGCCATTCCTTCCTTACAATAGACAACACCACTGAAACTTGATCAAAAAGAAGGTGGAGTTGAGTGGAAATGACTGCATTCAGTATTTAAGATGGCAAATCTGTGTAAGGAACCACTTCCACTGCTTCTATATCACTACACAGAAGATGCCAGAAGAAACATCGGGACTATGTAGAAGATCATGAGCAACAAAGGTTGCTTACTGTAAGACTTTGACTTTGGTCTAACTCGAGTTTTGGCATTGGATTGATTTTAGTTATTGCTAATGTATGGGGTTGTTTTTCGGACAACTCATTCCCAGTATTTTATCTAAAGACTTAACAGTAACAGCTATTTTACGTTGTATTACTAGTTGGACAATGCTAAAATGTGTTATAATTCATTCTAGATTGTGTCTCTGGATAAATGCTTGTTTTGGTAAGTCATTCTTATTACTCTAACTTTAGCATTGACTTGACTGTTGAATTCAGTAAGTGCTACTTGTTGGGGCAGTTGAACATGATAATGCTTCAGACTGTAAATGATGATGGATGTCATTGTAATCACATTCAGATCATCTCAAATGGAGACACCATTGATTAATGGGTTCATAAGTGCTTCTCTTTGGGTTGTCTTGGTAGTGAGTTCATCATCTGTCATATATCTGAACAAATGCAGAGACAGGCTATTTCACAATACTTCCCACACTCGTAACATGCATTCATCTGGCACCAGAACTACCCAAACACAAGCACTGACTTGAGTCATGTATGCAGTAAGTGCTACTTGTTGGGGTAGTTTTGCTGACCTCTAAAGTCCAGGATTTCCTCCATAAAGAAATGTTTAAAAGGATATTCTTCCTGGTTAATGGTTGAACAATGTAAAATGTTATTACTATTACCCTAACTTTAGTATTGACTTGACTGTTGAATTCAGTAAGTGCTACTTGTTGGGGCAGTTGAACATGACAATGCTACAGACTGTAATGAAGATGGATGTCATTGTAATCACATTCAGATCATCTCAAATGGAGACACTGATGATTAATGGGTTCATAAGTGCTTCTCTTTGGGGTTGTCTTGGTAGTGAGTTCATCATCAGACACTAACACATGCAGAACAAGTACATTTCACACAGTTGTCCCACCGCTAGCTAAATAAATAAAAGAATGGGGTTTTGGAATAGATATTCAGCACTAACTGGTACTTTCTAATGCTGAATGAGCTCTATCTGGAGGAAAAAGGAGTTGCCCCAAAGAAAGTTATTGGACTCTAATTGACCACTCATAGACTGTTAATGGCATACGTTGGGATGATGGTTGTCTATTCATGAAGCCATTCCTTACTTACAATAGACAAGACCACTGAAACTTGATCAAAAAGAAGGTGGGGTTGAGTGAAAATGGCTGCATTCAGTATTTAAGATGGCACATCTGTGTAAGGAACCACTTCCACAACACAGAAGATGCCAGAAGAAACATTGGGACTATGGAGAAGATCATGGGCAAGAAGGTTGCTTACTGTAAGACTTTGACGTTGGTCTAACTCAAGCATTGGATTGATTTAAGTTATTCCCAACACTAGTAAATGCATTCATCTGGCACCAGAACTAACCAAACCCAAGCATTGACTTGAGTTGTGTATGCAGTAAGTGCTACTTGTTGGGGTAGTTTTGCTGACCTCTAAAGTCCAGGATTTCCTCCACAAAGAAATGTTTAAAAGGGATATTCTCCTTGGTTACTGGTTGAACAGTGCTGAAATGTTTTCTAAGTCATTCATATTACCCTAACTTTAGCATTGACTTGACTGTTGAATTCAGTAAGTGCTACTTGTTGGGGCAGTTGAACATGACAATGCTACAGACTGTAAATGACGATGGATGTCATTGTAATCACATTCAAATCACCTCAAATGGGACACTGATGATTATTGTGTTCATAAGTGCTTCTCTTTGGGGTTGTCTTTGTAGTGAGTTTATCATCAGACATATCTCTGAACAATGCAGGGACAGGCCAATTCACAATTCTTCCCACACTCGTAAAATGCATTCATCTGGCACCAGAACTACCCAAACCCAAGCACTGACTTGAGTTATGTATGCAGTAAGTGCTACTTGTTGGGGTAGTTTTTGCTGACCTCTAAAGTCCAGGATTTCCTCCACAAAGAAATGTTTAAAGGGATATTCTCCTGTTTACTGGTTGTAACACATGCTGAATTTTTTCTAAGTCATTCCTATTACTCTAACTTTAGCATGACTTGACTGTTGAATTCAGTAAGTGCTACTTGTTGGGTAGTTGAACATGACAATGCTACAGACTAACTGAAGATGGATGTCATTGTAATAACATTCAATCATCTCAAATGGAGACAATGATGATTGTTGTGTTCATAAGTGCTTCTCTTTGGGGTTGTCTTTGTAGTGAGTTTATCATCAGACATATCTCTGAACATGCAGGGACAGCCAATTCACAATTCTTCCCAACACTAGTAAATGCATTCATCTGGCACCAGAACTACCCAACCCAAGCACTGACTTGAGTTATGTATGCAGTAAGTGCTACTTGTTGGGGTAGTTTTGCTGACCTCTAAAGTCCAGGATTTCCTCCACAAAGAAATGTTTAAAAGGGATATTCTCCCTGGTACTGGTTAAACAATGCTGACATTTGTCTTGGTATGAGTTCATCATCAGACACTAACCATGCAGAACAAGTACATTTCACCAGTTGTCCCACCGCTAGCTAAATAAATAAAAGAATGGGGGTTTTGGAATAGATATTCAGCACTAACTGGTACTTTCTAATGCTGAATGAGCTCATCTGGAGGAAAAAGGAGTTGCCCCAAAGAAAGTTATTGGACTCTAATTGACCACTCATAGACTGTTAATGGCATACGTTGGGATGATGGTTGTCTATTCATGAAGCCATTCCTTACTTACAATAGACAAGACCACTGAAACTTGATCAAAAAGAAGGGTTGGTTGAGTGAAAATGGCTGCATTCAGTATTTAAGATGGCACATCTGTGTAAGGAACCACTTCCACAACACAGAAGATGCCAGAAGAAACATTGGGACTATGGAGAAGATCATGGGCAAAGAAATTGCTTACTGTAAGACTTTGACGTTGGTCTAACTCAAGCATTGGCATTGGATTGATTTTAGTTAGTGCTAATCTATGGGGTTGTTTTTCTGACAACTGATTCCCCGTATTTTATCGAAAGACTTAACAGTAACAGCTATTTTACGTTGTATTACTAGTTGGACAATGCTAAAATGTGATATAATCATTCTAGATTGTTCTCTGGGTAAATGATTGTTTTGGTAATCATTCTTATACTCTACCTTTAGCATTGACTTGACTGTGTGAATTCAGTAGTGCTACTTGTTGGGGCAGTTGAACATGACAATGCTAAATACTAATTTAAATGGATGTCATTGTAATCACATTCAGATCACCTCAATGGAGACACTGATGATTATTGTGTTCATAAGTGCTTCTCTTTGGGTGGGTCTTGGTAGTGAGTTCATCATCAGACATATCTCTGAACAAATGTAGAGACAGGCTATTTCACAATTCCTTCCCACTAGTAAACTGCAATCATCTGGCACCAGAACTACCCCCAACCCAAGCACTGACTTGAGTTGTGTATGCAGTAATTCTACTTGTTGGGGTAGTTTTGCTGACCTCTAAAGTCCAGGATTTCCTCCATAAGAAATGTTAAAAGGGTTATTCTCCTTGGTACTGGTTGAACAATGCTGAAATGTTTTCTAAGTCATTCCTATTACCCTAACTTAGCATTGACTTGACTGTTGATTCAGTAAGTGCTACTTGTTGGGGAGTTGAACATGACAATGCTACAGACTATCAATGAAGATGGATGTCATTGTAATCACATTCAATCACTCAAATGGGAGACAATGATGATTATTGTGTTCATAAGTGCTTCTCTTTGGGTTGTCTTTGTAGTGATTTATTCATCACATATCCTGAACAAATGCAGGGACAGGCCAATTCACAATTCGTCCCAACACTAGTAAAATGCATTCTCGGCACCAGAACTACCCAAACCCAACACTGACTTGAGTTATGTATGCAGTAAGTGCTACTTGTTGGGGTAGTTTTGCTGACCTCTAAAGTCCAGGATTTCTCCACAAAGAAATGTTTAAAAGGATATTCTTCCTGTTAATGTAACAATGTTAAAATGTTATTACTATTACCCTAACTTTAGTATTGACTTGACTGTTGAATTCAGTAAGTGCTACTGTTGGGCAGTTGAACATGACAATGCTACAGACTGTAAATGAAGATGGATGTCCATTGTAATCACATTCAGATCATCTCAAATGTAGACACTGATGATTAATGGGTTCATAAGTGCTTGTCTTTGGGGTGTCTTGGTAGTGAGTTCATCATCAGCACTAACACATGCAGAACAAGTACATTTCACCCAGTTGTCCCACCGCTAGCTAAATAAATAAAAGAATGGGGGTTTTGGAATGAGATTCAGCACTAACTGGTACTTTCTAAATGCTGAATGAGCTCTATCTGGAGGAAAAGGAGTTGCCCCAAAGAAAGTTATTGGACTCTAATTGACCACTCATAGACTGTTAATGGCATACGTTGGATGATGGTTGTCTATTATGAAGCCATTCCTTACTTACAATACAAGACCACTGAAACTTGATCAAAATAAGGTGGGGTTGAGTGAAAATGGCTGCATTCAGTATTTAAGATGCACATCTGTGTAAGGAACCACTTCCACAACACAGAAGATTCAGAAGAACATTGGGACGATGGAGACGATGGGCAAAGAGGTTGCTTACTGTAGACTTGACGTTGGTCTAACTCAAAGCATTGGCATTGGATTGATTTTTTTTATTGCTAATGTATGGGGTTTGTTTTTCTGACAACTGATTCCCAGTATTTTATCGAAAGCTTATCAGTAACAGCTATTTTACGTTGTATTACTAGTTGGACAATGCTAAAATGTGATATAATTCATTCTAGATTGTGTCTCTGGGTAAATGAGTGTTTTGGTAAGTCATTCTTATTACTCTAACTTTAGCATTGCTTGACTTGTTTTGAATTCAGTAAGTGCTACTTGTTGGGGGCAGTTGACATGACAATGCTAAATACTAATTTTAGATGGATGTCATTGTATCACATTCAGATCACCTCAAATGGAGACACTGATGATTATTGTGTTCATAAGTGCGTCTCTTTGGGTTGTCTTGGTAGTGAGTTCATCATCAGACATCTCGGAACAAATGCAGAGACAGCTATTTCACAATTCTCAACACTAGTAAATGCATTCATCTGGCCCCAGAACTAACCAAACCCAAGCATTGACTTGAGTTGTGTATGCAGTAAGTGCTACTTGTTGGGGTAGTTTTGCTGACCTCTAAAGTCCAGGATTTCCTCCACAAAGAAATGTTTAAAAGGGATAGTCTCCTTGGTTACTGGTTGAACAGTGCTGAAAGTTTTCTAGTCATTCCTATTACCCTAACTTTAGCATTGACTTGACTGTTGAATTCAGTAAGTGCTACTTGTTGGGCATTTTGAACATGACAATGCTACAGACTGTAAATGAAGATGGATGTCATTGTAATCACATTCAAATCACCTCAAATGGAGACACTGATGATGATGTTTTCATAAGTGCTTCTCTTTGGGGTTGTCTTTGTAGTGAGTTTATCATCAGACATATCTCTGAACAAATGCAGGGACAGGCCAATTCACAATTCTTCCCAACACTAGTAAATGCATTCATCTGGCACCAGAACTACCCAAACCCAAGCACTGACTTGGAGTTATGTATGCAGTAAGTGCTACTTGTTGGGGTAGTTTTGCTGACCTCTAATCCAGGATTTCCTCCACAAAGAAATGTTTAAAAGGGATATTCTCCAAGTTACTGGTTAAACATGCTGACATTTTTTTCTAAGTCATTCCTATTACTC
>NW_022602711.1:0-32661 GCF_008692095.1 Etheostoma spectabile | reverse complement strand
GAGGACCTCATAGCCATGAGGGCCAATGGGAGCGCTTCTACCCATGTTAACTTGCTTCCTGCACATGCCTAGCTATCTTAGCCTTCAATGTCTGGTTTGCTCTTTCCACCATTCCCTGTGATGTGGATGATAAACTGATCCGAAGGCATGAGTGATTCCCGGGCCTGTTCTACTTCTCTTAGTAGTTTGTTGTTAAAATGTATGCCATTATCTGACCTTATTTGCCTGGGGACCCATACCTCGGGATGAGTTCAGTTTGAGCCATTTCACCACTGTTTTTTTGCGGTCCTCTTTCCGGTGTGAATGGCTTCTACCCCCTAGAGAACCTGTCTACCATCACCAGAAGATACCTTTTTCCCCCTACCACATTTCTGCGCCCCATATCAGTATAATCTATACTGATATCTTGAAAACAGCTGTGGGGACTGGGTACGCTCCTTTTAGTGTGGGTGTATGGTTTTGAACATTATGCTCTCCACACACCCTGCATTCCTGACAAAAATGTTCACCATGTCCCTCAAATTGGGTGCCCCCACAGCTCAGACAGATTCAGGAGAGCTGTTTTCTTCCTTCATGTGTTGGTCTGTGTGCCCAGGTAGCCATTCTGCCCATCTCGGCTGATGCTGCTATCTTTCCTTGATGAGACCTCCATATCCCATCTTTGTCTTTTGTGGCGCCGCTCCGCTGCCACTGATTCCATTCATAGGCTCCTGACTGTATCCAGCCTTGATGAGTGGTACATCAGTACATGTCTGTCTCCCCCTTTTTTCTGAAATAAAATGGCATGAGAAAGCCTTGTTTTTCAGAAACATCCATATGAAATGGGAGTGAGTAGTCTGGGGAGGTGAGTGTCTCTGCCCTTGCTAGGGCACTTTTGAGGTCAGAGAAGGCACGGCCTCGGCCTCTGTTGTCCATAGGAGGGGGGCGGTGAGACAGCGATGAGTTCTGTTGGTATAGTCAGGGATATGTGAGCGGCTGTATCCTGTGAGGCCCGAAAAGACAGCATGTCTGCAACTGTGAGGGGCTTCTGACTGTTGGGGTTCTGTGAGGACTGTCATTTGTTTAGCTTTGCTGGGCTTGGCTTGTTTAATTCTTCCAGTGTTTCTTTAACAATTGAGTTTGTAGTCCTTTTAATTCATCTTCTTGTTGCTCTGCTCCTTTTGGTGTTTTGACAGGAAATGACGCACATTCTCGCCCCATGTTGCATCGGTCATTGTTTGCAGGCCTACTACCTCCCTAACTGGTGTCTGAACTGCTGTGGGTAATCCCCCTAGTACCCATGGCGGAACAGCGCCACTGTGGCGGCGGACTGGTCCCACGGTTCCCTCATAGCACGCTGCCAAATCTTTTTTGCTCTATCTGCATAGGCATCAAAATTTTCATCACTTAGTCTTTTAAATCATGCCATGCTGCATGATCCCCAACTGTGGGATACATGCGGTGCAGCTCAGCCCAAATGCCAGGGGTTACTGCTGATGCAGGCACTGATGCGGGAACAGTGGGTCCAGCTCCCCCTCTGGTGAGGGCAGCACTAGCTTCATCTGCTCCCTTACTCTACCCAATACTGCTCTGAGATCTCCCAAACACAGCTGCACTCCTGCTGTAAGACTATTGAAAGCTGTGAGGAAATGCTCAGCCCCTCCTGTCAGGGAGGGGAGTTTTGCACACAGAGAATCTAAGTCACCAAAACTGTAAGGGGTGTACATCAACAGTCCTCCTCCCCTCCTACTGGGCGGAGTGGGCATTGTAGCCCCGCCTCTGGTGTGTGGCGCGTCTGCTCTCCCTCACTGAGCTCATTTACTGTTAGACGCAGCTGCTCTTGCTGCTTTTTTATCTCTCTGAACTCTTTGTTAAGTTTTCCCTTATTCTAGTTGATCTTCGCAGCATAACTTCGTCAGGGTCCTCGTTGGTAAATTTACCTTTAAATGTGCCTGCTACAAAAACGTCTTGAGGACTTTGTGATCTAGATCTGGGCCTGCGTTTATGTCGTTTTTTAGTCCTTTCCCTAGAGCTAGAGCTTCTGTCTGTTTGCTCACTTTCCCTGCTGCTGTCTGACTGTTCGCTATCTTCCTTACTTCCTGAGTCTTGTGGGGTACTATGGTGAGGTGGACTGGGTCCTTTTACTGACATGTGAAAATGCTCTGGATTTTGTTGGCAAAAAGACGCTGAATATGGGGTACTAGCTTTGCTTGGGCCGGCTGGGACTGTGACCGCTGGCTGTGGTGGAGCCGCTGTTGCTCCCCCTGACGCTGACTGTACCATTAAATTTAGATAACATTCTAAATCCTGTACGCGGCCCTCTAATGCCGGTATCAATGGATCCTGTGGGACGTCTATTTGTAATGCTTTGGCTGTAAATGGGCAGTTACCACTGGGGCTTGGACTGTGGGTTTTGATGCCGTTGGACCTGTATACGGCGGAGGTGGAGCGGAAATTCTTAGGTTTCTTATGTCTGGATAAAAAGGGTTTGTTGGCGGGGGCGCTTCAGCGGGCAGCGGGGTTTCTCTGCGCTAGCGGTTTTATTCTGTTCGCTTCTGTCTCAGTTTTTGGTGAACTTTTGTCATCTTGTTTTGTCAATCCCAATTGTTTCTGTATTGCATTTGTCATTTTCAACCCCACCCATATTTCTCTTTCTGCGCTTCATACTCCTTCTGCTTTGGTTTAGTCAATTTAAACCATTTTCTTTCTTTTCCTCCTCTGCCTGCCTTTCCGCATACTCCAACTTACTTTTTTCATACTTCACTATTTCATTCACTTTCTCCGGGGACGGCGCCCCTTCTCCCTCAATCCATCCTCCTCTCTCCCATTCTTTCACAATCTCTTTAGCTACTTTCTCCTCTCCTTTACTCCCATACTTTTTCACTGCCCTACTAACACTTTACCATAAGGGTCGTCATTTTACAACAAATAAGCAGTGAGAAAAAATCCAACAAGCCAAACCACAACAAAAATCACACATGCAACAACAAACAACTTTTTCATTAAGACTCCATCTAGAGCCTTTTTATGCACATCTCTATAATCTTTACAACTTAAAAAGTGACCTCTCACTCCTTTGCACAAATACACTCGCGGTGGACTCGTAATATTACAATGACAATCTGTTAACTGCAATTCCTTTCGGGATGTTCACACAGAACCAAGGGTGGCAATTCACAATCACTCATCTGAACTATCTGTCCTTAGCAGTCTCCTACCTCGTCAACCATCTGGACGTATTTTCCTCTGACTATTTGTCCCTTTTCCTCTCCTACCGCCACCCGTATTATTCAACAATTCTCTTACAACTCTCTAGTTGTTTTTCTCTGTTTAATCACATCACATGCCCCAACATTTCATCTGTTTATATCCCTTTAATTACAGCACATTCAATCAATACTTTTCGCTTAAAACAACACTTACGACAGTTGAAATGTGATCACATCAATTTAGTTTTCAGCCAATAACAGAATTTTGATTTTAAACAGGCTTCTGCCTACCTCTTTTGTTGAGAGCTCCCAGTGATCACACCAACGAGTCGCAGTATCGCCGCTCAGTCCCCTTCACGGGCTGCGGGATGTCAGTCCGGTGGCGAGCTGAACCGGACCGTGGACACAATGCCAAGGTCCAGTTGGATTCCCCTGTCCAATTACGTTATCACGTCGGGGTCACCAAATTTGTTGGGGAAATCCTTCTATAAATGACAACTGACTCCATGATGAATTTAACACAGTGTTTATTCTTGTGGTCAACAGATGAAATGCGTTTCCGAGCAGTTACACGTGCACGGACCTGATGGAGACTTGTCTAGTACAGAGGTCCCCCAAAAGGCACTTAGACAATATTGTGCTCAAGGTTATATTGGTTCCCCTTGTGGGGCTGATTGGTCAGCTATACTGTTGCTGGGTTACAATCCCTGCTCTGCCTCTCCCTTCTTGCATGTCTATTATTTCAGTTATCATTTACTTCACAAGACAGCTATGTCCACTCCCTTCTAAGTTGGTATGTCCTGTTCTCTGAGTTATCAGACCGTCCTGAACTTCAGTGTCCTTGGCCTCACCATCTCCTCTTCTGTGCTCACTGTAGCATATCTGACTAAGATAGCCCTGTCTGTTCTCTCCTCCTTAGCTGTAACCCAGCTGCAAAGCATAATGTATAATATGTCACACATACACCACTCTTATTTAGTCTTTGGTTAATTCAGTATATACTCTAAGCCAGCTTTTACGTGGCCGTTCCTGAGTGCCCTGTTCATCACCACCTCAGTCATTGTATTATTTTCCCACAGTCCTAATATTTCAAGATAAAAAATCCTAATACTTCAAGATAGAAAGTCATAATATTTCAAGATAGAAAGTCCTTATAGTCCTAATATTTCAAGATAGTAAGTCATAATATTTCAAGATAGAAAGTCCTAATAGTCCTAATATTTCAAGATAGAAAGTCCTTATAGTCCTAATATTTCAAGATAGAAAGTCTTAATATTTCAAGATAGAAAGTCTCAATATTTCATAATGTTGTAATGTTTACTGAACTGCTGACAGCTTTTGCTTATTGCTCAAGGCTTGTTTCTGCAACAGCTCATTGAGAATCAGATACAATAAAAACTATTGAGGACATATTTTCCTTTGACATTGATGCAGTATTAAACGAGATCGCTGCAATGGAAGTTAACGGGATAATTGTCCAGCTTGTATTTACGTTCATAACAGACTCAGATTAATGTTCTAAGTGTCTGACAACATTATCGAAAGGATTTCTAAGGAGGTTCGTTTCTGTTAAAGATTAAGATCCTTTTTAAAACATAAAAGTCCGCGAAATTGCGTTCGCTAAACCCACCAGACTCCATGTAAATAATCAGTGAGTTTAGCATTGTAAAACACGGCTTCTAAAACCTCTCTGAGCACCGCGGGCTCTGGCTGTCTTGAGTGTGCGTGTGTAGGGTGTGCGATTATCGGCTCCGTTTGTCAGTTTTTTCTTTCTTTCATTCCAATTTCGGGTCTGTCAGTCACAGTGAAAACCGGGGACATTTCCGGGGACAGATCCAGCCGGGGACAGGTTGCTAAAATTGGGGACTGTCCCGGAAACCGGGGACGTCTGGTCACCCTACGGTATAGGACCACTGATAAACACATCTGCGTCTAGAGAGCTGACGGTGTCCAGCAGTTCCTTAAAGTCCAGTTTCTGCAATTCAGACTGTTGCTTTACAACATCATGTGACCCTATGTGCAGAATAATGTTCTTCACAGTTGGGTGTTCTGCTATGATAGCTGGGATTTTTTGGGTAAAGTCAGACACCGTGTCTTTGGGAAAACAGAGTATTTTGGTGTTTTTACTGTTTTTTAAATCTTTTACAGCAGAGTCACCCACAATCAGGGTTTGAGGCCGAGTTGTTAGCTTTTTACTTTTTGAATTGCTCTCAGTCCTTACCCTGCTGTGTGGTGATGAGACGCAGTCCCGGTCATCAGATGTCTGTCCAGCGTCCTGCAGCAGAGGAGCAAATCTGTTATCCAGTTGCACACCAGGTTGTTGGGGGGGCATTTTGTTGCTTATTTTCCCTTTTGCAGCTGTCCACGGCTGTGTCCTACTAGGTAGAGGGTTGAAGAGGCGCTCTGCCCGGATGATAATGCAGGCCAGCCGGCCCTGCTCGTTAGTCGTCCTCCCATTTCCCAGGAAAATGATTTAGTCTTAGGCTTCGCACCAGACGAGTTCCAGGGAGGACTGCCACTTGTTGATTTATTACCAGTTCCACCCTCCTGTTTCTTTGTAGTCTTGTTGGTGCTAATTAGCCGTGTGTTAGCATGCTTTTGTCCATTGTTATGGGTCCATGGTAAAGTGGTGTCATTTCCACAAGATCCGGTAACTTCCACGTTCACTTCTAGTAGGTGAACCTTGGTTTCCAGAAGTGCAATCTTCTGAAGGAGTTTGTAGTAGTCTTCCACGGAGAAAGGAGGCATCTTGCTGCTAATTAGCTTTAGCTACAATCACTGTAGGACAGGCTTAAGCTATTGGTAGGCCACGCTCACGCAGAAAAATGTTAAAATATGGCAATAGCCTACTATGTCTACAAAAAATGTATAGTCCAGTGTTTTTGAAGTGTCCAAGAGCCGCTGCTCATAGTTTCTCTCAGAGGAAAAGCACGATTATCAGCAAAAATATGCAAGCAGAGGCAGGAGCAAGCAGCAAAGCGTCTGCACTGTAAGAAGCAGGAAGAATGAGAGTAAGTTTGTTGTTTTGTTTGTGAGTAGTTCTGGAACAATAGGTTGAAGTTGTATAATTTTAAGAGTTGCGGTCGTAAACAGTTAATTACAGTTCTAAAATGTTAAATTGTAGTTCTGGAATGTTAAGCTGCAGTTCTAGAACAATAGGTTGAAGTTTTAGAATTTGAACATGCATTGTCACCAGACTTTAGTTTGATCTGAGGAACATGAGGTCAGCACAGACCATGATTGAAGAATGCAGGCACATTTTAGTCTGGTAAATTTCAGTGATTTTTACACTGGGATGGAACTGCTAATCTTGCGATTGACAGCCGATCCACCCCAATACAGCCATCTGATACTGTGCAGAACTGAGGGATTCCCATTCTCTAAAACACCACCGCCCAACATGGGGCTTGAACCCACAACCCTGAGATTAAGAGGCTCATGCTCTACCGAATGAGCTAGCCAGGCACTTCTTAAGTGTTGAGTTGCAGTCCAAAGATTTTACTTAAAAGTTATGAAATGTAACAGTTCTAGAATGTTACTTGGCAGTTCTAGAATGTTAGGTTGAAGTAAATGAATGTTAAGCTGCCATTCTACAATGTTAGCTTTAAATTCTAGAATGTTAAGCTGCAGTTCTAGAATGTTAGGTTGAAGTTCTAGAATGTTAAGATGCAGTTCTAGAAAGTTAAGCTTTCATTCTTGAAATTTGAGCTGCAATTCAAGAACAATAGGTTGAAGTTTTAGAATTTGTATAAGTTGCGTTCCCAAAAGGTTGCTCATAGTCCTAAAAGGTTACATTGTAGTTCTAGAATGTTAAGCTGCAGTTCTAGAAGAATAGGTTGAAGTTTTAGAACAATAGGTTGAAGTATTAGAATTTAAACATGCATT
Organism: Etheostoma spectabile; assembly: GCF_008692095.1. Classification (NCBI taxonomy): domain Eukaryota; kingdom Metazoa; phylum Chordata; class Actinopteri; order Perciformes; family Percidae; genus Etheostoma; species Etheostoma spectabile. The sequence goes on along the minus strand of NW_022602711.1, from coordinate 25,588 downwards.
GTCACCAGACTTTAGTTTGATCTGAGGAACAAGAGGTCAGCACAGGCCATGATTATAGAATGCAGGCACATTTTAGACTGGTAATTTCAGGGATTTTTACACTGGGATGGAACTGGTAATCTTGCGATTGACAGCCGATCTGCCCCAATACTGCCATCTGATACTGTCTAGAACTGAGGGATTCCCATTCTCTAAAACACCACCACCCAACGTGCGGCTCGAAATAACGACCCTGACTTTGTATGTTTTTTTTTTTACTCACTTAATGCTGGTTACAATATTCTAAAATCAATGCCAGAGAAAAATGACAAAGTGTGATAACATTTTTTAATAAAGTATTGGCAGTTTTTAATAAAGTATTGGCTTTTTCCTTGCAAAGGTTTTTTTTCCAATAACATTAACAAGCATACTATTAGTTACGGTGCCTGTGTCTGTCACGATGTGGAGAGCTGCTCCTTGCAGGTAGTGTGGCTGAGTGGTCCAAGGCACTGTATTTAAGTTCCAGTCTCTCTGGAGGCGTGGGTTCAAATACCACCACTGCCATTTGCATATATTACATAGCTGGAAGCCAACCAATGTGGTCTCTTACAGCTGTGTCATTTGGCCTGAACTTGGTGAAGTAACTAGAATCATCCATTAATCACCTTGCTGGGATTGTTCCTTGTTAACCTGAGGTTCAACGATTGGTGAAACCTTCCTTTCCAGCACTTTGGAGTAGAAAATCAACAAATGATTGTGATAATCTCCATATTGATCAAACTAATCGTGATTATCACTTTGGCCATAATCGAGCAGCCCAAAGAGATCCAATGTTTCATCAAACCAGGTTTGGCAAGTAATCTTTCTTGTCAAATAAAGCAAGTAACATCACTCAAAGAAAGCTACTGCGATGGCTGGGAATCGAACCCAGGTCAACTGCTTGGAAGGCAGCTATGCTCACCACTATACCACCATTGCTGGGCAACACAATATTCACTTCAAATCTTGTAATACATCTGGGCATTGAGACTGAAAGTGCGCTCTATCACTAAAATTCCCTCCAGGGGGTCCTGTGTTATCACATTCACAAGAATGGGAAGTGTATGTGTATGTGCTAGCTTCCTTTGATAGCTCAGTTGGCAGAGCGGAGGACTGTAGAGTCATAAAGCTGAAATCCTTAGGTCGCTGGTTCAAATCTGGCTCGAAGGAGCACTCTTTTCCAGAGTTTACCTTCAGTGATCCATAAAGACTTTCTCATTCTGATGTCGAGATGGACAGACGACCCAAAAGCATAATACTTCTTGCCGAGACATAACAAGAAACAAAAAAGAAGTGAGGCAAATAGAGTTCAAGAACATTTTTTCAGGACATCATCTTGTCGCTCAATATGGCAGGCATTCTATGCATCCAGGGCCAAATGTTTTACCATTTCATCCACTACGGGCCCCTAAGGAAACGTGTGACTGTGAACTCTTTTTACCTATAGCAACGACAGGTAACAACAAGTGGAAGTACTTCTCTCTTTTTGTATAATCGCCACTATACGGCTCAGTTTAATCTCTGTAAACTTTGCGGAAATCCTGCAAACAGCTGCGATGACTGTTTATCTGTAAGGATTTTAAAATCTATCTGTCAACCCCGTCTTGCCCGTATTGGATGGAATGATGTCAATTTGCGCTTTTTATCTGTTATACATAACAGACTGGATGCAACAAAGAACTTAACCTTTATTTCCGTTTTGTACAACCCCAGGATTTAAAAAACTGAAATATTTTTTCGCAAAATTCCCCAGCCAATCACAGTCAGTACTTGTGTCACCAAACAAAATGTCTCAATGTCCAAATTAAATCATTCTTTCAGCAGAATTGAAATTTTAACTTACCCCCGCTGTTTGAAATTGCTTCCTTGTTTTTTTGGGGATTTCAGAGTGAAATCAGCGAGCCCTCAAATTTGTTGACCGGCCATTCTATCTGAAAAAGAACATCTTGTCTCTTGGATAGGCTATGGTCTTGACCTGCTATGATAATCACAAAACTGATTCTGTCAGACTTTAGGCCATTTTGACCTTGGTGGGAAAATGCAAAGTCATAACAAATCCAGTTGTCTCCTACAAGGAGAAGACACTGAGGAAAGACACAGAAGTAATTTACTCTGAGAGGGATTGGAGATCTTATCATGAATAATTAATATGAAAATCATTGGTTAAATGAAATTTTTCATTACAAGTTACTGTTTGAAAAAATGAAAAGAATTGTTATTGAGATAGAGGCAGATGAAGTGTTTATGACCCATCAATGATGACCAAAGGATACATCCGCTGTTTGGGAGCTGATGTAAAGGACATGGTAGTCTTTAAAAGTGTTGGGTTTCTAGCAATAAACTAATGAGGAAGAATTTGACAAATCTAAATGAACAAAAAACAAGTCCAGAAACTTTACACCTGAATATGTCAAGTCCTGACCACTCCCTGACCGGGAATTGAACCCAGGCCGCGGCGGTGAGAGCGCCGTTGAATCCTAGCCACTAGACCATCAGGGAGTCAAATTTATGAAATTTATCTTTGTGAGTTTCCTTTTCACTCACTGGAATGACTCATGTTGTTTTAGGCGAGGAATGGCGCCTGGCTAGAGCTTCAGAAGGCAGGACATGACAGATTACACATCTGTCACATAGTCAGTTTGTAGTCTTAAATACCAAGTCTCTTGCTGTTCCTTGACTAGTTGGCCACCCCTGCTTTGCATCGCTCCAGGTAAGTAGAAAGCAATCTGTTATGCACCTTTGCATTGCACTAAAATGTCAAAATTTGGACCTGAATCCAACAATAACATTACTTGACACTCACATACACTCACCTAAAGGATTATTAGGAACACCATACTAATACTGTGTTTGACCCCCTTTCGCCTTCAGAACTGCCTTAATTCTACGTGGCATTGATTCAACAAGGTGCTGAAAGCATTCTTTAGAAATGTTGGCCCATATTGATTGGATAGCATCTTGCAGTTGATGGAGATTTGTGGGATGCAAATCCAGGGCACGAAGCTCCTGTTCCCACATCCCAAAGATGCTCTATTGGGTTGAGATCTGGTGACTGTGGAGGCCATTTTAATACAGTGAAGTCATTGTCATGTTCAAGAAACCAATTTGAAATGATGTGAGCTTTGTGACATGGTGCTTTATCCTGCTGGAAGATGCCATCAGAGGATGGGTACATAGTGGCCATAAAGAGATGGACATGGTCAGAAACAATGCTCAGGTAGGCCGTGGCATTTAAACGATGCCCAATTAGGCACTAAGGGGCCTAAAGTGTACCAAGAAAACATCCCCCACACCATTACACCACCACCACCAGCCTGCACAGTGGTAACAAGGCATGATGGATCCATGTTCTCATTCTGTTTACGCCAAATTCTGACTCTACCATCTGAATGTCTCAACAGAAATTGAGACTCATCAGACCAGGCAACATTTTTCCAGTCTTCAACTGTCCATTTTTGGGGAGCTCTTGCAAATTGTAGCCTCTTTTTCCTATTTGTAGTGGAGATGAGTGGTACCCGGTGGGGTCTTCTGCTGTTGTAGCCCACCCGCCTCAAGGTTGTAAAGCAGGGGGGGCAACTAGTCAAGGAACAGCAAGAGACTTGGTATTTAAGACTACAAACTGACTATGTGACAGATGTGTAATCTGTCATGTCCTGCCTTCTGAAACTCTAGCCAGGCGCTATTCCTCGCCTAAAACAATATGAGTCCTTCCACGAAGTGAAAGGGAAACTTAAATCTACTAAGATAAAAATGAAAGATGAATCCCTGAGGGTCTAGTGGCTAGGATTTGGTTCTCTCACCGGCGCAGCTTGGGTTCAATTCCCGGTCAGGGAATGGTCAGGACTTGACACACTGTTAAAAAAATCTGTACTTTTTCATACATTTTCCTGTTAATTTGAAAGATTATTTCTGTTGTTTTTTTTTAAATACAGAAAAAAACCCACCAATAAATCACAAAAATAAACTGAATTTAAGGGACAACAAGTACGTTTGAACCACCTGTGGGAGTGGAACATGGATGTGTAGAGATGGGCTATCAAACAATGCACCTTTTGACATTTTGACATGTCACATTAGGAAAAGCAAGGGTATAAATAAAAATGAATTATGGCCCAACTCAATTTACATTTTTACAGTAGACATAAGGCATTACAAAGTCAAGAAACTAGGTGCTGATTGTGAAGGGCAAATGAAGCTTTGGTGAAGCACTGAACCACTTAGAGGAATTGGTTTGAAAATGGGTTCATTACTAGAAGCTTCAGTAACAGGGACCTCGCCTGGTGAAGGGCCAAGGCTGCATCCAAGTGATCCTGACAAGATAGTGGACAGGAGGCTTTAGACTAGTGACACTCACGTGTACTAACAATGGGATAGCATTCTTTTTAAAATAAAGATTGATGGATTTGTGTATTGTAATATTGGGTATTAGGTAAAGAGTGCTTGGGGAAACAGAGGATGTGCTTGTGTAACTATGGCCGGGGGATATGTGGGACAGGGACCACTCATCGATTTTTATTAAGGAACATTATTTTTTCCACATTATTGGACCGGAAAACTCTGACTGTTGTTTGTGCATATGCACCAAACAAGAGTTTGGAATATTCTGCCTTCTTGGAGACCTTGAACAGAGTCCTGTATGGGTTTCCAGAACTCCTTAGTTCTGCTGGGGGACTTCAACGCACACGTGGGCAATGATGGAGATACTTGGAGAGGCGTGATTGGGAGGAACGGCCTCCCTGATCTGAACCAGAGTGGTTGTCTGTTGTTGGACTTCTGTGCTAGTCATGGATTGTCCATAACAAACACCATGTTCAAACACAGGGTGCTCATAAGTGTACGTGGTACCAGAGCACCCTAGGCCAAAGATCAATGATCGATTTTATAATTGTTTCATCTGATCTGAGGCCGTATGTTTGGACACTTGGGTGAAGAGAGGGGTGGAGCGGTCAACTGATCACCATCTGGTGGTGAGTTGGGTCAGGGGATGGGGGAGGACTCTGGACAGACCTGGTAAGTCCAAACGGGTGGTACGGGTAAACTGGGAACGTCCGGAAGAGGCCCTTGTCCATCAGACTTTCAACTCGAACCTCTGGCGGAGCTTTTTGGGCATCCCTGTGGAGGCTGGGGGCATTGGACCTGAGTGGACAATGTTAAAAGTTTCCATTGCTGAAGCTGCGGCAGGGAGCTGTAGTTTTAGGATCTTAGGTGCCTCAAGGGGCGGTAACCCACTAACACCCTGGTGGACACCGTTGGTCAGGGGAGAACTCCTGACCCTAAATGGGAATACTGTCAAGCGATGGAAAGAGCACAACTCTTGGACATGAACAACACGTCTCAAAGTGCAGCAGGAGGTGGGAGCGTGTCAATTCTGGTGACCTTAGAATTCCTTTCATGCTCTTTGCAGATGATGTGGTTCTGTTGGCTTCATCAGGCAGTAATCTACAGCGCCCACTGGGGCAGATTAAAGTCCTCGCCTAAAACAATATGTGTCATTCCAGTAAGTCAGGGGTCGGGAACCTTTTTGACTCAGAGAGCCATGAAAGCAAAATATTTGGAAATTTATTTCAGTAAGAGCCATATAATATATTTTAAGACTGAATTCAACTAAATGTGAGTATAATAAGCCTCTGAATGTATTCTTTTAAATCGGGGGAAGGGAACCTTTTTGACTCAGAGTTATTTAAAAATTTTAAAAAACTAAACTAGTGGAATTATAGTCACCGGGTCCACAGGCGGAGTTGCTGCTGGCTAGCTTGCACTTGCCTGCTCAGCAGCTCTGTCTCCCGCGGGGTAGTTTGCATGGCGTGTTGTCGAAGTGCCGCTTTACATTCAACCGTTTCCTCGATGCTATTTTGTCGTTGCAAATTAGACACACCGCAGAACCTGCTCTCTCCAGAAAGGCGAATTCTTCGGTCCATTCGTTCTGAAATGTACGATACTCCTCATCTTTTTTCTTTTCGCTATCTTCTTCGCCAAAGGGTTAACTTTGAGCTAATGACTGAGCAGACTGATTCAAAAGGGGGCGTTTACCTGTTTACCCAGCACTGGCCAACATAGGCTATTATCATCCAATTATAATGGACAATTGCTCCTGCAGCCAACTGCAGCCCTGAACAGGACATGAGCAGTGGAAAATCAATGGATGGATTAAAAAGTAAGAATATATTATGTTTTTTCTGCGAGCCAGATGAAATTCTGAAAAGAGCCACACCTGGCTCGCGAGCCATACGTTCCCGACCCCTGCAGTAAGTGAAAAGGAAACTCACATCTAAAAAGATATAATTGCTAGATGTGACTCCCTGATGGTCTAGTGGCTAGGATTCGGCGCTCTCACCGCAGCAGCCTGGGTTCAATTCCCGGTCAGGGAATGGTCAGGACTTGATAGATAAAGGAGAAATATTTGGAAGATTAAGTTCCTGTTTCAAAACAACCTGTTTTGAAACCATATACAACCGAAATATTACATATTTTACTCAGGGTTCTTCTCTTATTCAATGATCTCAGAAAAAGAAAAAATCTGAGAATGTACAGGGATGTAGCTCAGTGGTAGAGCGCATGCTTCGCATGTATGAGGCCCCGGGTTCAAACCCTGGCATCTCCATCAAGTGTCATTGTCCAGTCTATAAAATTCTTTGATAAAAATTATTCTGAAAGAGAAAAGTATTAAAAGGCGATCTCCTTGTGTTCATGGTGATTAATGCAAAAGTCAGTCTTAATGTCCAGATGTGTTGCAAGATTTGCAGTGAGCAGTACGTTGCCCATTGATGGTGGTTTAGTTGTCAGCGTAGCTACCTTCCAAGCAATTGGAGTCTCCAATGTTGGAGTCTCAGCCATCGCAGTTGCTTTCTTTTAGTGATGTCAGTTTTTAACTATGATTTATACCATAGCAGTGCAAGCATTTTGCCATGGTTTGATTTCCAGCCACTACCAGGTTTTGAAGCAATATACAACATTAACATGACATATTCCACCCAGGTTTCTTCTCTCATTCAGTGATCTCACCAAAAAGTCAAAAGAATCTGAAAATCTTTAGGGGCTGCAGCTCAGTGATAGAGCATATTTTGAGTCTCAATGCCCAGATGTGTTACAAGATTTTCAGTGAATATTGTGTTGTCCAGTGATGGTGGTATAGTGGTGAACATAGCTGCCTTCCATGGAGTTGGCCTGCGTTAGATTCCCAGCCATCGCAGTAGTTTTCTTTGTGTGGTTACTTGCTTTATTTGTCAAGAAGTAACCAGAAAGGTTACTTGCCCAACCCGATTTGATAAAACATTAGATCTCTGTTATGGTACAAATAAGGGAGAATATCATCCAATCAAGCTGCCTCCACGAGGATCCTCAGACACAGGCAGTGCACTTCGATTTGCACTTCGCCCGTGTCGTGTAACTACTACTAACCAATTGAAAGTTTATGAACATTTGGCTTTTCAGGTTGTCGTGGCCAAGGGGTTAAGTCGATGGACTAGCAATCCATTGGGGTCTCCCTGCGCAGGATTGAATCCTGCCGACAACGAGGGACTTTCTTTAAGAGTTGTAGCAAACCCAAAACATATCACAGTATACCAAACCGCAGATGTGCCTTCATGAACAATATTGTGTTATCTCATTGGTACTGGAAGCCACCATTCCCCACCAATGTAATTCTTAGCATTTGTTTTCAGTCTTTGTTACCAGATTTGCAGTGAACGTTGTATTGTCCACCAGAAAGGCAACAGATGTGTTACTTTTTGACTATGATTTATACCATAGCAGTGCAATCATTTTGCCCAGGTTTGACTTCCAGCCACCACAGTTGTATTTATAGGTTTTGAAGCCATATGCAACATTAACATTACATGTTTTACCCAGGTTTCTTCTTTTATTCAGTGATATTTCAATTTCCTTGCGGGAGTCTTCCAAAAGGATTAATAAAGATAAGTCTAAGTCTATCTCAGAAAAAAAAACGGAAAATCTTCAGGGGATGTAGCTTGGTGGTTGCTATTGGCTTTTTCCTTGCGAAGGTTTTTTTTCCAATAACATTAACAAGCATGCCATTAGTTACAGTGCCTGAGTTTGTCACAATGTGAAGAGCTGATGTTTGCAGGTAGTGTGGCCGAGTGGTCTAAGGCGCTGGATTAAGGCTCCAGTCTCTCTGGAGGCGTGGGTTCAAATCCCACCACTGCCATTTGCATGTGTAACATAGCTGGAAGCCAACCAATGTGATGTCTTAAAGCTGTATCATTTGGGCTGAAATTGGTGAAGTAACTAGAATCATCCATTAGTCACCTTGCTGAGATTGTTCCATGTTAAACTGAGGTTCGATGATTGGTGATACCTTCCTTTCCAGCACTTTGGAGTAGAAAATCAACAAATAATTGTGATAATCTCCATATTGATCAATATATATTTCTGCTGACTTCTTGTAAAAGAAGCAAGTAACATCACTCGAAGAAAGCTACTGCGATGGCTGGGAATCAAACCCAAGTCAACTGCTTGGAAGGCAGCTATGCTCACCAGTATACCACCATCGCTGGGCAATACAATGTTCACTTCAAATCTTGTACTACATCTGGGCATTGAGACTGAACGTGCGCTCTATCACTGAGCTACAGCCCCTGATGATTCAGAAATTCCCTCCAGGTGGTCCTGTGTTATGTGATGGAAAGCCTGTGTGTCCTCTGTGTCTCACAAATTGATAAATGCCATTTCTGGGACATGGAATCACATAAATCGAAAGATAAAGGAGAGAGGAGCTCAGTGTGTCAAAGGAAGTCCCCCGGCAGTCTAAAACTATTACAGTGTAACTAAGAGAGACAGGGTGGAGAGAGGAGCCTGGTCAGGCTAGAACTCTCCCCTGCTGGTATGGGCTGTACTGCACCGCCTTCCTCTGTTTTTATCATGTTATTCATTATATTGAAAATTTATCTGACAACTATGAAGCAAACTTAGCAAAGAACTGCTAAGTTCTTTATTCCCAATATCAACTCTCAGACATTAGTTCCAAAATAAAACACTAGTTGTCAGAAATGGGATTTGAACCCACGCCTCCAGTGGAGACTGCGACCTGAATACAGCGCCTTGGACCGCTCAGCCATCCTGACTAATCCAGCAGATTTTCAGTAGGCCCTGTCTCAAAAATTATAATATAGTAAATTAAACATGTCATGATATAGTAGGTTCTCAGTAATCCATGTCATAGTTAACAAGGGAAGGTTTCTTAACTGTCAGTCCAAATATATGGGCGTTCATGGAGACATGGAAGAAAGTCACCAGGGTGGCAATGTGCTTGACAATGGCAATACATTACGAGGGATGTGAAGGCAATGTGCAATACAGGCTAAATCCTATGGTGGGAATCAAGATCCACCAATGTCTCTGTCCACAATGTCCACCTGAATCCAGAAATGTCCCTGCCAGATGGGAAATAGACTGACAATTGGGTCAACATTGTGCAGTTATGGGCACCCAGATAGCTCAGTGGGTTGAGCGGTTGCCCATGTACAGAGGCTTGCTCCTCGACGTGGCGGGCCTGGGTTTAGATCCGGCCTGCGGCCCCTTTGCTGCATGTCACTCCCCCTCTCTCTCTCCCCCTTTCACACATTTTCGTCTGTCTAATAAAGTGAAAAAACCCTGAAAAAATAACTTTAAAAAAACAAACATTGTGCAGTTATCTTCAAAATGTCCAACTGAGTCCACAGATATACATGCCTGATGGGAAATAAACTGATAACTGTCTTCATGGTCTAAACGTGTCAAATATTGCCGTACAATGCCAACATTGAGTCCAGATGTGTCCGTTGTGGTTCCTGATCCATGCTATTACCCCAAAAGTTCACAACTAGGCCGAGGGCAACTGGACTTGGTGAAAGGTCCTCCGCAGAAGTTTTGTCTCTCATCCAAGAGACTTCTTTAGTTGTTTTTTACACAGAAAGGGTTGGACACAGTGCCCACTCCCCCACCCATATCTGACAATTGAAAGCTGTGGGGAAAGGGGGGTTCCAAAGCTAATAGGCCATTCAACAAGCAATTCTGATGCACTATACTGGCCCATTCAGGATGAGCACTGTAAACTCTGACTGCAGCAACACAAGTTCAAATTTCAGTGATACCTAATTTTTATGGTGATTGTGAGACTGAATGCAAAGTGTATATCCCCCATGTAACTCAAAGCCTATCACTTCCAGTCAATACTGTCAAATTTGGAGCTCCTTTAATTACATTAACAACCAGGTGACTCCTCAACATGCCCCCACTAATGTACTGTTTACAGTCTAAATGGCCAAGGACATTAAACCTGTAAGCTCACTTTAAACTCTTTTTCACCTGTGCTGTGGCTTAAAAAAACCAGGTTCCACTGAGATTTGAACTCAGATTGCTGGATTCAGAGTCCAGAGTGCTAACCATTACACCATGGAACCTTTAAACTTGCTAGAAAGGTTTTCTATGCAGTTTATTTCATAATATCCACATGTGTGACATTAAAGGCACACAAAAATAACAACAAAGATGAAAAAGCAACAATTACTGGCCAACTTAAGTCTATTTCCAGTCTGTTGATGTCTAACAAAGTGTCTGTTGCTGCAAGTGTCTGACATGAAATGTCTCCACCTGCTGTAGAGTAAACCTAATGACATGTTAAGTTTATTTCGTCCATAAAAATGGAAGCTACAGTGCTCATACCCGCCGTAACCCATAACAAACAGAGTATAATACAACAAATATACTACAGTGCAAGTACATAAATATGGTAAAATAGAAACTGTAAAAAATGTACGGGGCGGCTGTGGCTCAGTGGTAGAGCGGTTGCCTGCCAATCAGAAGGTTGGTCGTTCGATCCCTGCCCCTGCAGTCATTGTCGAAGTGTCCTTGGGCAAAACACTGAATGTAGAAAGAAAAACCTGCCCCCGGTGCTGCGCATCGGAGTGTGAATGTGTATGAATGTTTATCTGAAGAGCAGGTGGCACCTTGTACGGCAGCCCCGGTCACAGTGTATGAATGTGTGTGAACGGTGAATGTTTCCTGTAGATGTAAAAGCGCTTTGAGCAGTTGTTAAGACTGGAAAAGCGCTATATAAATACAGCACATTTAAAGTGCTTGTTGTGCTGTCTGATAGTCTGAGGTATAAAAAAGAGAGCATACCTCTTAGTTTGTGTCCCAGGAGGTCTTAGTCTACCACTACGTTCTATAACCCTACCAGTCAGATTACCACAGGAGGTAATATCTTCTGCAGCTCTTTTAAAGAATACCTGCTGGAGATGCCAGGTCCTCATACATGTAAAGCATGCGCTCTACCACTGAGGGTTAGATTTTCGAGATAGACATAGACTTATCTTTATTAATCCTTTTGGGATGACTCCCGCAAGGAAATTGAAATATCACTGAATAAAAGAAGAAACCTGGGTAAAACATGTAATGTTAATGTTGTATATGGCTTCAAAACCTGTAAATGCAACTGTGGTGGCTGGAAGTCAAACCTGGGCAAAATGATTGCACTGCTACAATATAAATCATAGTCAAAAAGTAACACACCTGTTGCCTTTCTGCTGGACAATACAACGTTCACTGCAAATCTTGTAACTCAGACTGAAAATAAATGTTAAGAAATACATTCATGGAGACGTGTGGCTTCCTGTACCTATGAGATAACACAACATTGTTAATGAAGGCACATCTGCGTTTTTTTATACTGTGATGAGTCATTGGTGTGCTAGCACCCTTAAAGATTGCCTTTTGTTAGGGAGGGACATCACTGATGCAGTCTGGGACTGCGCTCAGACTAGAGTAAATGGCACTTCATCCTGTGCCCGTCTTAGCTTGATACAGTTCAAGGTTTTTCACAGAATTTACTACACAAAATCCAAACTATCAAGAATTTATTCTGACATTCAAGATAGGTGTGAGCGCTGCAATTCTACACCAGCAGATATGTCGCATATGTTTTGGACCTGTTCTAAACTAAGAGATTTTTGGTCATATGTCTGCAACATTTTGAATGATGCTTTTGATACCAAAGTGAAACCCTCTGCAGACATGGCCATCTTTGGAGTCTTGATTAATGAGATCTTGTTGCCCACTGATAAGAAGAATGCTTTTGCTTTTGCGTCTTTGTTAGCCCGTAGAAGAATAGCTTTACAGTGGAAATCTCCTGATCCACCTAAAGGGTCTGTCTGGCTCAGTGAACTAATGTTTTTCTTGAAATTAGAAAAAATTACCAGAGGTTCAATTAGTAAATTTCACAAAATATGGGACCCATTGATTTTGTATTTTGATAAGCTCAATACTCTCCCGTAAGACAACAGGGCCCTGATGTGTTTTTTTTTTTTCTTTTTTCTTTTTCAACCATGTGTAGCTACAGGCATGTATAATGTAAGAGTGTTGAGTGCCCCCCCCCCTTTTCTTTCTCCTTTTTTTTCTTTTTTTTTTCTCATTATTATGTACTTATTTTCATTATCGTTATTATTATATCCTTAATTATTTTAATGGCAGTAAGTGGTTGTTGTGGGTGGGTGGATGGGATTTGATTGACAAAGTAATGTTAAACCAATTCAAGATATTCTATTTATATGCATCCTATACAGTGTTACCTTTCTTGAATAAAAATATTGTTTAAAAAAAAAAAAGATTGCCTTTTGTTGTCTCAATCGCAGAAATATCACAACTTCCATTCATGTGTATTGCCAGTATTCAACCACCTGAAAGTCACTGTATTTCCAGCATCAGTTGTGTTTTTAAAACTCCTGCCCCGTGTGAGGATTGAATTTACGACCTTCAGATTATGAGACTGACGCGCTGCCTACTGTGCCAACGAGCCTATGAAAACACTTTCGATGGTTGGGAAAATTTCGTAAAAACTAACAATTTGGTCTTCAATCTTAATAAAAGCAATGTATGTGGAGACCTATGCACTCCACATACATTGCCGAACTTTGCGTAGGAATCGGCGTACGCCCGTCCTACGCCGGTTTTAGGTCGTATGCACGTTTCAGAAATGAGGTTCAATGTGAGCACAATAAAGAGTTCTTGAAGAAAGGTTTGTACTTTAAAGTTCTAGTTTTATTCCAATTCTTCTGGTCACACTTGGTACTATTTCATAACCTTTGTCTGTAGTTCTCTATTCTGTCAGGGCTTAACTCTGTCCCCCCCGCCTCTTTTTTTGTTTCTTGTTATGTCTTGGCAAGAAGTATTATGCTTTTGGGTCGTCTGTCCATCCGTCAGGCCAAAGAAACAGATACTAGCATGTAACTTTGCAAATCAGTGGCTCACCCTGGCCGCCATCAAAGATGCCATTTGGACTTCCAGAAACTTTCTGGTAAGAAAGCACATGCAGATCCCATTCCCTCAAAACCTGAATCACAGATTTTCCAGCACCTGGACTTGATCAGACTGGGAATATGCCAAAGAGATGTTCACAAGTTCAGCCGAGGTAAATGCTCGGCCCACATTCACACAGACCTAAAACTCCTCACTTAATGCTGGTTACAATTTTCTAAAATAAACAATCCAGTCAGAGAAAAATTGAAAAGAGTGAAGGGTGTTGATAACATTTTTTAACAAGGTATTGGCTCATTATTGCTTCAGTAGTCTCCTTCAAGATTCTTCGAGGTAAGCAGGAAGCTCACATAAATGATAGTTGCAAGGTCTACCAAATGTTTAACTTTGCAACCCGAAAACTGTCCCTCAAAATGTGAATCTCAGAATTTTCCTTCCCCTGGACATAAACAGCAGAGCAGAGTGGCGCAGCGGAACCGTGCCGGGCCCATAACCCAGAGGTCGATGGATCAAAACTATCTTCTGCTAATTCCTATGCTTTGTATCAGCATTAAGTCTATTTCCAGTCTGTTGATGTCTGGCAAAGCATCTGTTGCTGCAAGTGTCTTGAGTGAATTGTCTCTAGCTGCTGAAGAGTAAACTTTATGGCATGTCAAGTTTAAAATGGAAACTGCATTGCTGATACCTGTCGTAACACCCATTAAACTGGAACATAATACATTTGATATTTATACAAATATTTATTTTGCACATTTACGTAGGTGAAACGATTCCTCACAGTGGTGCTGGAGGCCAGGGTGATGCCATCCAGAGTAACTATCTCTTTGGATAGTGCGTCACGGAGGTGCTTGGGCCCCAGAGCAATAACTTCAGTTTTATCTGAGTTTAACATTAGAAAATTACAGGTTGTTTGTCTCTACAACTCTCAATAAGTTATTTACACTGCTGAAAAGCATTTCACATTTTTAAATTACCTTCACTGCTAAAAGTATAATAAATAAAATGTAAAATATTTCTATAAAATGAAATAGTGTAATTTTATAGAGATGTTTTTATTTTTCCATCTTATTTCTATGCTTCTATAACATGAACTAACAATTTTATTCACCTACAGTAGCACTACTGCTGTTGTTTTACAGCAGACTACGGCAAATTCAAAAAATACAGTAAATAAATGTAAATTAAATGTTACTACCCATAATTCAATTTCAATTTTTATTTAGTATCAATTCATAACAGAGTTATCTCAAGACACTTTACAGATAGACCCACACTCCAGAATTTACAAGGACCCAACAGTTCTAGTAGTTTCCTCCAGAGCAAGCAACAGTGCGACAATGCAATGCATATTACAGTAATGAACCGGAAAAGAAAGTTATCGTATTTTACGGTAAGTAACTGTAGAAATTACAGTAAAGTCTAACCGTGTTGGGTACGTAACTACAGCTCTAATTTAGGACCAATGTTGGACATCACACAGATCTTTCTGCAGACCTTAACCAGCTAAATACCAATTCCCATACCGGGAGTTGAACCCGGGCCACCTGGGTGAAAACCAGGAATCCTAACCGCTAGACCATATGGGACTGACCACATATTAATAACAGGGATTTCATGAATCAATTCATAGTCTGGCTGGAAACAGGGCTTCTCTTGAATGTGAACAAAGACAGTCAGGATTCAGGTTTTCCCAGCCACCCTGTCTAGTTATAGTTTTATAATGTTTAATTATAGAGATTATCATGTCTAGTTATTAGCATTATATGGTTTTTGACACATGCATATCAGGGCATAGGGTAAGTATGTAACTACAGCTCTAATTTAATAAAGGACCAATGACACAGATCTTACTGATCTTGCCGCAGACCTTCACCGGTTAAATACCGCTTCCCATACCGGGAGTTGACAGGTCTCACAGGCCTTCTCTTGAACGTGAATGAAGAAGCTTCTTAAGTAAGTTTCATCTTGAAGCTTTTGAGTGTTCTTTAGGTTTTTATCTGCTTTAACTATTACCGAACAGCGGGGGCACGGAGAAGAGCAGAGCGGCCGTTAGGGAGGAATCCTCCTCCGTGTTCAGCTCTTTTTGAATTGGCGGTGAAAAACTTAACGGCGGAACTTTATGATGAATAGAAATGTTGACAGGTTGATTTCTGTTAATAACAAACACAACTATAGTCAATAGAAAAAGAAAAATATTTATATGAAAAGCCGTCTTGGTTCATCTTTCCACTGTTAAATGCACCTCTCCATATTTCCTGACATTCCCCCCCCCCCCCCCCCCCCATTGTTTTGCTTTGGTTCCACTTTTGTGCCTCCCCGGGTCATTGGGGCCAACTTGCATGGGGGGGGGGGGTTTGGACCCGTCATAACTGTTGGCAGTTCTAGTTATTCCTGACTTGTATTTCGGTTAACCCTCTGGGGCCTGAGGTTATTTTCAGAGACAGGATATTAGCGGCATTTTTTTTCCTCTGAGAGATGTCCCTAAGATTGAGTAATCAAAAACAAAATGGTGTCTTACAAACAATAAGTGTTGCTAGGTTACAACCCTGTCTATTTATTTTCATCTAGCAAGCTAAGATAACTCGAGCAGACAGTGTTGAATAAGTTTAATAAGAACTTTGATTTGATTCTTTGATACTTGTTGGCACATTGGTAATACAGATAATGATTTTCATTTTCATTGAAAGATTTTTCACAGATAATTTTTAAAATCTGCTTATATACATATCAGTAAACTAGCACATTTATCGGAACATTTGTATTCTTCATTTTATTGTTTTTGATAAATATACTTGATTAAAATCTACTAACCAGGAGAGAAGGAGGGGGGGGGGGTATATCATTTTTTACCCTGATCCCAGTCCTAATATTCAGATACAGAGTTGGATCTGATACATATATTTACCTAAGTGTTAAATGATGAAAAATATGCAGAAAGCACCTACAATAAATTTGATATTAGTACTGATGCATCATGCGGAAACCTATGGTTAATTTAATGAAGCTGAATTTGAACAACTTAATAGATGTTTTATAATCTCTTTAACAGTTAGTTTTATTTTAGAAACTTAAATGTGTTTATGTAGATTCTGAAAGCATAGAATTTGTCAAAGTAGCATGAAATAGGGCTGTTGGTGAGTTTGCAGGTGCAGTGAACATTTCCATGGTAACAGGGAGTTCCACCAATCAGATATGTCACTGTAAAAATAGAATGTTGGCACATCAAAGGAATGCTTTTGATCCTTTAATGCGGATCAAAGGTGCTTACGATGTTCCATCTACACCATTTAATGCATATACACATCTCTTTCTTATTGATTAAAATAATTTAATGATCCTCAGTGGGAAATTACTAATTTACACTCAGTTACTAATCACACACAGGGCTGAAATACACACACGCAGGACTGCAGAGTGAGAGAACTGCAGTAAGGACATTTGACCCCAACGTGATTTGAACACGCAACCTTCTGATCTGGAGTCAGACGCGCTACCATTGCGCCACGAGGTCTGCTGATTATGCATGTACACATCAACTTTCCTTTGATTAATGCATATCTGTTCTTTTTAAGGTATATACACATATGTATATATGCCTATACGTTACATGCCTATACGTTCTTTTGAGTAATACGTACACACATCATCTTTCTTTTTCATTAATATAATTTAATCTATGATATTTATTGATCCCCAAGTGGGGAAATTACAATTTTCACTCTGTGTACACTTTGTTAGTAATCACACACAGGCCTGAAACACACACACACACACACACACACTCAGGATCTATTCAAGCAATAATGGAGAGATGTCAGAGTGAGTGGGCTACCAGCTGGACCAGCGCCTTGAGCGGTTGGGGGGGTACCTGGCAGTTCCCAGGATGTGAAGTGGCATCCAACCACACTCTGTAATTTGGTCCGCATGGGGACTTGAACTGGCGACCCTCCGGTTCCCAACGCAGCTCCCTACATGTGCCAACATTCTATTTTTTACAGTGACATATCTGATTGTAACGGCAAATGTCAGGAAATATGGAGAGGTGCATTAAGACATCTTTTTAAAGCAGATGGACTTTTCCTTAAAGGAGAATTCCAGTCAATTTCAACACGTAGCTCTGTAGTTTGTACATTAGGAGGTCTGTCAGTGGAGAGAGAAATGAAACCAATCGGTGGTGTCTACCCCGTGTTATCCTCCTGCTAGAGTTAGCACCCAACAGCCTTAAACAGGGACAGTTAGTTTAAACCTGTTTTAGCCTCTAAACAAACAATCAACCTCACTGAATACCAAACTGATTTTCACACGTTTCTTTTGCTGCAAAGGTCATACATGTAGCTATGATACAGGACACATGGTTAGGTGTAGGGATGAGCGAGTACCAATATCTGTATCTGTATCTGTATCTGTATCTGTTTACCACATGAATTATCTGTATCCGTAACCGTACTTGACTGGGCGGGGCCTAACCGGAAGTGGTCAGATTTAACCCGGAAGTGGGTCGGGTGGTCTTGAAATGGGCGGGGCTTTCTTTTAAGCATGCAATTGATGTGGTTGATCAAATTGTTATATTTATGCTGATTTGAAAACTATTTACATGACAGCATCGAGCTTCAGATTGATGTGTTGTCATGGTAACAAACAAACAATATACAGAACGTTTTGCATAATGAATACAACACATGCGGTTGCAATTATGAAGTAAAATTTATGAACAAGACTTTTCATACTCAATATAACTTTCTTTTTTTAACTTTAAATTTTTTATGATCAGTGTGATTTTTTTTTTGTTTTTGGTTCTTTTTATTTTTTATTTCCACACCAGGTAATGTGTTTGGTGTGTGTTGTGAGTAAGAGAGTGACACAGAGAGAGGAGAGAGAGAGAGAGAGAAAGAGAGAGATGGGGCGGGCAGCTGACAGTAAAAAGAAAAAAATCTCCGATGGCAGAGACCAACGGGAGTTGCATTTTAAACCAAGCCAGATGTCTGAAAACCCACGTTCCCATAAATCTACTGGTTACTATGTAAGGACTACAACCCCACGTTCACCAGAATCTACGGTTACTATGTAAGGACACAACCCCACGTTCACCAGAAATCTACTGTTTACTATGTAAGGACTACAAACCCCACGTTCACCAGAAATCTACTGGTTACTATGTAAGGACTACAAACCCCACGTTCACCAGAATCTACTGTTACTATGTAAGGACTACAAACCCACGTTCACCAGAAATCTACTGGTTACTATGTAAGGACACAAACCCCACGTTCACCAGAAATCTACTGGTTACTATGTAAGGACTACAAACCCCACGTTCACCAGAAATCTACTGGTTACTATGTAAGGACTACAAACCGAAGTTAAAAACAAACCTGAAGCTGAAGAACCCTAAACGTTAACGGAACAAATCTGCAGACCCGACTGACTGAAGGAGCGGTAGAGAGAGAGCGAGAGAGAGAGCGAGAGAGAGCGCATTTCTCCATGTTCTGTGTGTGTGTGATTGATCCGAGCGGGTTTGTAGGGGGGGGGGGGGCTGTGATTATCACAGAACGCGCGCGGCCAGTTGAGAGTTTTATTATTCATCCGAGCACGATATTGACTCATATTACTCGGATAATACTTGTACTCGGCAAAAGTGCTTTATCCGTACCGATACTCGTTTCAGCCGGATACTCGATCACCCCTAATGCGTATACACATCACTTTCTTTTGATTAATTTATATACTATCATTTTATCATTATCACCATTCATTAGTCATCACACCATTCCTTATGACATCAACTTCTTTTAAAAAATGCATATAAAATCAACTTTCTTTTGAATAATGCATACATACACCAACTTTCTTTGAGATTAATCATACCTCTCAACTTAATTTTTGATTTATGCAAATACACATCAACTTTCTTTTATATTGATGGATATACATATCAACTTTCTTTTAGATTATTGCATATACACATCAACTTTTATTGATATTAAAGCATGAACCATCAACTTTTATTGATATTAATTCCATATACCATCAACTTCTTTGATATAATGCATATAAACATCAATTTCTTTTCATTAATGCATATAACTCAACTTTTGTTTGATAAATCATACAGATCAAATTTCTTTTTGATTAATGCTTAAAAAACATCAACTTTCTTTTAATAATGCATATACACATTCAATTTATTTTTTATATGCATATACACATCAACTTTCTTTTTCATTAAGATAGATGGTGCTTGAACATGAAGAGCTTTGTAGGTGAGAAGAAGGATTTTAAATTCTATTCTGGATTTTACAGGAAGCCAATGCAGAGAAGCCAAACCAGAGAGATGTGATCTCTTTTCCTGTTCCTATCAGAACACGTGCTGCAGCATTCTGGATCAGCTGAAGAATCTTTATGGACTCTTTTAAGCAACCTGACAATAAAGAACTGGAGTAATCCAGCTTAGAAGTAACAATGCGTGGACTAGTTTTTCTGCATCAATTTTCGACAGGACTCCTGAATCTCTGAATGTGATGACTACTGCATGCACTGGGAAACTTGGTAGGCCTGGCCACGTTTCACGTCAGGGGATTTTTTCCGTGAACGTCATGGAGAGTTTAACTTCGCAGAGTTTGATTGTGCGAAGTCAATACAAACAAAGAAATGTGTTTCCGCCCTGTTTCGAACAGGGCCTTTCGTGTGTTAGGCGATCGTGATAACCCTACGTTACGGAAACTGACGAAATGCATTTATTTTCGCATATTTTTGGGAAAATGCACATTTTTATTTTATTGCAAATGTTCAAATGCTACAAAATAGAGATTTAAACTAGATTCAGTCACAGATGATTTGTCATGGATTTTGAATGACAGCAAATATGTAGTAAACCTAAATAATTTCTACATGCATTGACTGTGGCCTAAATGTTGGAATAGCGCCAGCTTTTCTTGATGTGCCAAATTTTAGCTTGGGCATTCCTCGTTAGTATAATGGACAGTATCTCCGCCTGTCACGCGGAAGATCGGGTGGATTCCCCGACGGGAGATTTTTCTACCAGCTAACCAATGCAAGTCCCGAGGAAGTCCCGGCAAACGCGTGGGACTACTCGGGAAAGTGGACCTTGGCTCAAGCTGTGTTCAGCATGGGAGGAGAACTCCTGATCCAAAATGGAATATTTTCAAGCGATGGAATGAACGAACGTCACAAGCGAAGCAGGAGTTGGAGAGTGTCAAGTCTGGCCACCTTAGAATTCCGGTTATGCTCTTGCAGACTATGTGGTTCATTTGGCTTAATCAGGCATGATCTACAGCTTCCACTGGGGTGAATCATGAGGGGGAAAGCGTGCCTTGTTTCAGGCTGTGTTCAGCATGGGAGGAGAACTCCTGACCCTAATGGGAATATTGTCAAGCGATGGAAAAAGCATATCTACTGGACATGAACAGCACCTCACAAGGCGCAGCAGACGGTGGAGAGTGTCAAGTCTGGGCACTTTGTAATTCCTTTTCTGCTCTTTCCAGATTATGGTGTTCTGTGGGCTTCATCAACAGTGATCTACAGCGCCCACTGGGGCAGATTGAAGTCCAGTGTCAAGCATTCGTAATTAAAGTCAGCCCCTCCAAATCTCAAAGCTCAGGATTTCTCCCATCGGGTTGGGAGTCAATTGCTGTCCCAAGTGAAGACGTTCTTGTATCTCAAAAGCTTATTTCAAACAGTGCAACTTGTTCCAACACAAAAACCACATTACTACTGAAACTTTGGATGGTCGCCTCCGCCTCTCACACGGAAGACTGGGTTTTATTTCCCGATGGGGAGATCTATCTACCAGCTGCTAATTATTTCCCAAGGCTACATCGACACTACTACATCTGCCAGAGTAGTTTGGATAAGAGGCCCACCATAGCAAAAGATGCATTTTTTAAGAATGTATTATAGGATATACTCCAAGAAAGACAAAGGTTTACAAAAGGATTGAGAATGATCCTGCTATCAAAGATATGTTTTCAGTGACATATGATCACCTACTTCAGGATCCAGGAACGTAGGCAGACAGCAGGAACCTAAGACGGATCCAAGAATGTAAAACATCAACTATGAGGCTAGGAAGTTGAGGTTCAGGTAATTAATTCAATTCAATTTTATTTATATAGCGCCAAATCACAACAACACTTATCTCATTGCGCTTTTCATAAAAGAGCAGGTCCAGACCATCTTCTGTGATGTTATTTACAGAAACCCGAAAATTCCCACCAAGAGCAATCACTAGGCGAAAGAGGCAAGGAAAACTGAGCCAGAACTACCTATAAGCTTCATCAAAAAGGAAAGTCTCAGCTACTCTTAAATGTGGAGAGGTGTCTGCCTCTGAACCCAAACGGGAACCTGGTGAGGAGCTTGATAGCTGAAACTCTGCTCCCATTCTTCTTTTGGAGACTTTAAGAACCACAAGTAACCCTGCATTCTTGAGCGCAGTGCTCTGGTAGTATATAAGGTACATGAGCTCTTTAAAACCTGTTAGCTGACAGATAACACTTCTCTCCTCCTCTCCAAGTCTGTTTTCTATGAAAATTGCTGTTGGTGTTTGAGGCCTGAGGTCAGTTAGGAGTCAGTCAGTCGGTCAGTTAGTCAGTAAATCCTGACTGATAATTTAAATTTAGCAGCTGAACCATCTGGAAAATAACATGAGATCAATACAGTTGTTCGGCCCTGTGCTACATGTTTATTGGCGTTGCCTAGCGTCTGCGTCGGACAACTCTCCTACGTCGGTGACATGGGAGGACCTGTGAGTCCTCCTGCGTCTGCGAGCGGGCGAGCTGGCGTGTCCTCTGCGTCTGCGTGGCATTGTCAAAAAACACCTGATGGGAGCAACTGATTGGTCCTACTTATAGACTTCTCATGACAATGCTCTGTGATGTCACTGATAAATGGCACAGTGATCCAGAACGCTTTCCTGCTTGCAGTGGAGATGTTTTAACAGGTCGAGTTTTACATTTAGGTCGACACTTGATTTCACAGTCCACTTGCTTTTGAAGCCTGGGTAGCTCAGTCTTTAGAGCATCAGACTTTTAATCTGAGGGTCCAGGGTTCAAGTCCCCTGTTCAGGCGTAGAGTTGCACATTCTGCTAGATGAGTTGTCCATTTGACATGCTTGTATGGACATGGACAAATTCAGACACTATCATATCAGTTGGTTCCATGCACAAGTCTTTAAAAGAATTTCAACAGTTTTTCAAGCAGGTTTGTATCATAACATGTTGTTGGTAAGTCTAAATGAACAATGGGCAACCTACATCCATCTTGCTAGCACCCACATCTCTGTACTCATCTCCCTGCTTGGATAGTATGTCCAAAGGACATACCACATATGTCTATAACCCTTTTCATTGGTTTGCTACGACTCTTCAATAATTCCTTTCATTGTATCAATCTCAGAAATAACCAAAGAATGACGAATTTCCTCATGTGCTTGTATTCAACCACCTGTCACTGTATTTTTAGCAGCAGTAGTGCTTTTTAGTTTTTTTAAACACCTGCCCCGTGGTGAGGGTTGAATTCACGACCTTCAGATTATGAGACTGACGCGCTGCCTACTGCGCCACAAGGCAACAAAAGACATGCAATGGTTGGGAAACTCTGAAAAACTAACAATTTGGTCGTCAATCTTAATAAAAACAATGTATGTGGAGACATATGTACTCACACAACGGCTAAGATTGACCCTATATGCTTGTCATGACCCCATGAAAAAGGGGAGACAAAGACTGTGTGCAAGGTTGTATACATGTATGCAAGGTGTATGCTGGATGAGTGTGAGGTATGGTGTCAGTGATTTATGCTGGTCAGAGTAAAACTAACAAAGATGAGCGGGAGGGTGCTGGCTGAGAGCCTCTAGGGCATCACAGATGCCCAACCAATAATAAAACCCTACTGAGAGAATAAGTTCAGAAAATGAAGAACATTGTTCAGAAAGCTTAATGAAGCTTCATTTGACATAACTATTAACCAGCTGAATTGGTAAAAGGTATGAGGTACTCCTGCATAGCTAGCCAGTGATTTACCTCCTGTAGATGGTGGTCGGCATGCCAACGAGGCTTGGAAATTTGCAGATTGTGATTCAGAGGAGATGTAACAGTTTAAAGTTTAAAGTAACTTCATTTTTCTAAATTGTCCCCTACAGTGCCACGAGAGCTCTCTCTAATTTACCGGGTACGCAATAGCTATTCAACTTAGAAGGTATTGTTGATCTCAGAAACAACGATAGACCGCACCATCTTATCACAACGCCCATGTTTGTGTTTCTTCAAAGTTTGCAAAAACTTCATCTGAACTCGCAAATCAATTGATGAGTTTTGGAGGTCAAAGGTCAATGTCAAGGTGACTCGCCTCATGTCTGTCCATCCGATTCTGTGAATGCAATATCCCTGAACGCCTAGATGGAAGCACTTTAAATTTGGCATACATAACCACTCGGATTCGCGGATGACTGATTTCGATTGGGAGGTCAAAGGTCAAGATTACTGTTTCATCATTCATTTCTCCTGACCTGGTGAGCTTTGGAGATGTAAGTTTGTGGGTTCAAGTCCCACTGGGGTGAATTTCAGCAGATTGGCACAATGGAAGCGTCCTGGGCCTCTGACTAGAGGTTGATGGATTGAACCACTCTGCTAACTCTGATTTCCATGGTGAGATGATATAACTGCTGGAAAAGTTGTTGACAGCCCATAAAAAGTGGCAAGTCATGTTCTGGCAGATTAAAAAATTGACATCCACTACCCTGTCAGGATCCTGTAGTAATGTGGTTGGACTGTTTACAGGTTTTGATCATATCCATCGGTGCTGGATGGGACATCAATACCCCGGTTCTATCACCTGATCGCTGTCTTGTCGTCCAACGACTATTTGGGCTCACCCTTAACCACCCCCGAAGCATCTCAGCCTAAAATCACGCTGCACCTCAAAGGACTCTCAAGCACTCCCAGCTTGCTTTTGCAGAAGAGCGCCTTGTTTTTCTTTTAGCTGTGAAAAGGCTTTAGCTTATGACAAGGTAAACAGATGGCACCATTGTGCTACTCATTAGTGTGTCCACTTCAGTTATGTATTGAAGCACATCCTTAGAGGTAATGGCCCTCATTTATTAACCTAACGTACGACAGGCTTCACGTGAGATTCATGAAACGTTCGTATCACACCAGCAAGCGTAAGAATGATTGTACATTGATAAATGCAGCGGCTAGAAACGATTGTAATTCAATTCACGCCCCAATATATTCTCAGTTTTGAGGCCTCGCCTCTATTAATTATGACATGGCCAGACATAATCCGGCTAAGAAGCGGCACTTTCAGAGGTGGGGATTTAAAGCCTGACATCCAGGGCTCTGGTGCAGCCAGATACCACCAGGCCAAGGGATATGCCGCTAAGAAAAATGCAATCCTACCCGATGAGAAGAATAAACATTGTGAAAATAACGAAAATATGAATACATTAAACATATACGGGCATTGAACATATTGCTGCAGTCTTAGTCTTTGGATGGTATAGGTAGCGCCCCGTCAGACATGTCATGATATCATGACATGTTTAATTACTATATAATCATTTTTGAGACAGGTCCTCTGAAGATCTGTTGGATCAGTCAGGATGGCCGAGCGGTCCAAGGCGCTGCGTTCAGGCGCAGTCTCCCTGGAGGCGTGGGTTCAAATCCCACTTCTGACAACTAGTATTTTCATTTGGAACTAATGTCTAAGAGTTGTATTGGGAATAAAGAACTTAGCAGTTCTTTTTATTTAAGAGGACATGAATGTGCATGAGAAACGCAATTCCAATGCAGCGTTGGTGGCATCTTTATTGTCAACACATGTAAAGTTCCTTAGGGGCCCGTAGTGGATAAATGGTAAACATTTGCCCTGGATGCATAGATTCCTGCCATATTGAGCGACAAAGTTTGGGTGTCCTGAAAAGGGTCTTGAACTCTATCTCCCGACCTCTTTTTTTTACTGTTTCTTGTTATGTCACGGTAAAGTAATTATGCTTTAGATCCGTTTGTCCATCTCTACATCGAATCAGAAATAAAAAAAAACATCATACATATGGCAGTCTCTGTGGCGCAATAGGTCAGCGCAGTCGGCTGTTAACTGAAAGGATGGTGGTTCAAGTCCACCCAGGACTTTGCTTAAATAATCTGGAGTGAGCCAACTCTGGGATTTATCCTTCTTCAGGAGACTATAGAGCATCCTGAAGATAACCAAAGCCTTATGTCTATCAGAAGATACAGTTTCTGGAACCATGTACAGATTAATCTTTACAGTCTCAGAGATGGGAAGTAACGAAGTACAAATACTTTGT
>NW_022602710.1:0-49606 GCF_008692095.1 Etheostoma spectabile | reverse complement strand
CACAATATCTCAAGTTGTATCTAGCCATGCAGATACTGTTAGTTTGGGATTTATTTGTCCTAGTTTTTTTTTTTTGTTTTGTGCTTGTATCTGTATTTATCTATAATGGAGTTTAAACACTTTTTTGTGGCTCTCCAATTCAAGAGAACACCTTTAAGTTAGCCTTTTTTGTTTACATATACATCAGCACTTGTTGGTGCAGGATAGGTACAATAGGTGCAGATTCATCTAGATTGCAGTATTTACAAATGCAAATTTATGGGGCTGATTAACTATTACCAGAATTTGAAGTTGCCATAATCAAAGATTTATTTTTAATATGCAATACCTTCTTTATCTTCTTTCTTAAAACCTTCTCTTCTCCCATGTTTTTGCATCCTCAGTCCCATTCTGACCTACAGAAGCATATTGCTACTGATTATCTCTTTGATGGCCTGTGTATGAGGGACATGTTACAGTAACGAGGAACCTGGGAACAGGATTACTGTTCCATATGCCCTCAAATGACATTACTTGAGTGATGATGATGACAGTCATAAATTGGTCCTGATGGACCACAACATATAAAACCTGCACATGATTTGTTTTGCTCACTGCTGTCCCACCCAAAGCTTGCTTGATAAACCATTTCATCACTTTCAATTTAGACCCACTGCATGTGACTTCTGTGATAAAATATATTACAGCAAATTGCGTCAAAGCCTTCATCCATTGTAGCTCCTGTTGAATATTCTCTAAATATTTTGGGAGAAATTTCATGGGAATATCCCCCACTCTGCTATGTTGTTTGGCCTGCCACTCTTTATCTCCTGTAGAGCATCATTCCCATCTACACTGTCAACGCAGCACATGTTCCATTTACCCCGCATTAATCTCACTCCTCATTCTCTCTGTTTGTCCTTGGGATACAACGACAGAAAAAACATGCTCTGCTGTCATAATGTGCTGTGGCTGCGGTGCTATGCTAAACAAATGGTAAATTATAGCAGCAATCCAAATTTGTATCACTTACAAATGGTATCAGTGATCCAAAATTCAGTGTTACAGTATAACCCCCAATTTCAATATTGCAGTGTCCCAGCAAGGCTTTTATAAACTCTGCTCAATGCTCCTAAGTTAACCTTTGATAAGCCCTCGAGACAGTGTAAATTAATGCATTAAATCATGATTTGGTGGTGTGTGAGGGTGCTCATGGAGACATCACCCATTCACAGTCCAGTGGTCAGGGTGGAGGTGTGTGGTGGTCATGCAGACAGGTCATCCCACTGCCGTGACGGATGGCTTTCATCAAGGGGCCCATGGGCTCACTGGGGAAATGTGCTGGAGACCGCTGCCAAAGGAGCTGATATTTATCTACCAGCAGCCCTACCAGCAGGAGCAGGAAGACAGAAGCAGAGAAGGAGAGTTGAGTGAGAAAAGCCACAGAAGAGTGGTCAATTCTGTATTAAAAGCTATTAGCCAGCTCCTGAATGCACTGTACAAATTTGTGGTTACTGGCAATGTAGAAAGGAGGTCTAATCCTACATGCGATTTCAGCTCAGAAACATATACGTACAACGTGTCTCCCAGCAGCCCCTCGCTGCTTTAATTTAATGCCAAAGGAGACACCCTGAGTTTGAAATGAAGCCAATTAGCGGAAGCACAGCTGTTTAAAGCACTGATTGAGGTAGATGTGCCGTGCTCAATCTTGAATCTATTCCCTCACTGCAGACCTGCCTCAGCTTGGGCCGCCATTAATATCCCATGAGGCACTGGGGCACGCTCCTGGCCAGCAGCCACATTCCCAGTTATCTGTTAAAGAATTTTGCAGGGTATTTCAAGAGGAGGGAATCCGCTGGCCATGCCTTTCACTGCTGTTATGGCACAAGCTGAGTTCATCTTAACACAACGAAGGGAGTAAACCCATATCTAAAGCTCTGCACAGTCAACATTTTGAAAGAGAATTATTTTAAATAATTATAATTTTATATATATAATTATTTTTGTGTTAATAAATGTTTATTATATTTTCTTTGTACTTTTGCATTGAACTAGCTCAAGGTTGTATTGACAAAGGACCCCCAAACACATTGCTTATATGTGAAAGTTAAAGATATTTATAATATCGTACCATTTTATCTTTGAGCAGTCATCCTCATGATCAAGCTGTGGTTGAAGGGCATTTTTATTATGCCCTAATGCAAGTGTTTTTCTGTCTGCCAGTCTGATGTTTTAGAATGATATTGTCATGAGAGAAACTTGCATGAGTGACTCTAATTTCAATTGTTCAATCCTGAAAATAATTGCTTATCTCTGTTACCGCTCCTAACTATAGGATCCTTTAATCCTTGCTGTCTAATTGTTGCAGGATTGGAAATGCAGGAGTGCAATATAGAAATGCATATGATAATGTGATGTTATGATGGCACCCAGGTTATAAGACTTTTCAGGCTGCACAGCCCACAGTAGTGTACTACTTAGGGGACTGAGACTTCTGTTATCATTCATTCATTCATCTAAGTCACTGTATGGAAAGTTTGTTTTGTTGCGTCATCAAATGGTTATGTATGGACATTTATGAATAGAGAATACCATAAGAAATTAAAAATATGTCTGTGGTAATATACATCTCTGTAAAATATCTTTATATTTCTTACATTGATTGGCACAACATTTTGGTACAGACATTTCTGTACCCCAGAGTATTCATTAAATTGTCTTTGACGATCTCCTGAATTTTCCTCCAACATGACATTGACGTTTGTGGTTTTGAGGGAAATATACAACTATTGATGGAATGCTGTGACATTTTTGTGACCAAATACCAGCAAAAACCAATATAATCCCATCCGCTTCAACTGTCACCTGTACTTGTGTTTAGTGCTAATATATGTTATTTATGAAAACTAAGATAGCTCAAAGCACAGCCTCAAGGAGCTCCTAGGGTTGCTGTGTAGCCTACTCTACTCTATGTCTTGTTGCTGGAACAAAGATCTAGTAAAGGTATTTAAAAAAATATAGTTTAAAAAAAATACCCAACTACAAATGGCTCAGCACAACTGAAATGAATTGACTGAACTTTATAATAATGCCAAGTTTGGTGTCCATCTTTCCCCACTCTGTGCATGTTATGTAATGATTTTGACATTGTAGTTTGTCATTTGATATTGAGACCCTTGCTGCTTTAAATTCCATTGCATTTTATTAATTGATGTACCGCAAATTAGCCCAACTCTTTGACCCTTTAAAACTCCTTAGTTGCTTCATGTTGCTGTGTAAAGTCAAATAAAAGTGGCAATTGTCGGACCTCTTTTAAAGCTGATAATTCTAATTAACTTTCATCTTAAAATGACACACCGGGTCCGGCTAACTTTACAATGACGTTTAATTACGTCAAAGTCCTTACATCTGCTGCTTTTAGTCACTGCATCTAATATCATGAATGTTTAATAGCAAGCCTGAAATTAAGATGCACAGTTATAAATAAGTTGTACTGATGCAAAACACCTTTTATTTTCACTTAAAAAAGACTGATGAGTTTAATCTATGTCATGATGATATTTAGAGTGAAGAGGCAGACATGTCTTAGATCCTTTCAGTTTGATATTCGGGCACTTTGCTGAGTCCTGAAGCACTGCTTACAGCTGCACATCTTCTTGGCTTTTTCTGTTACCAGTGTGAACAGTTGCACCTTACAAAAGCTGTTCAAAAGAATTTGTCACTAATTAGTTCTCAGCAATGCACAACCTGTGAGCAACTTAGGTGGAGGACTGCTGGTAATCGGCAGGGAAATATTTGAAGCATCACGCTTTCAAATACATCAAATTGTATATAATATATACTGTACTAAATGTTTCATTTTGAATCACATTGTGTACTTGATTATTGACTGTTCTAACTCTGTTTTTGTTTTAACTCCAAACGTGTTCAAGAAATGCTTTCGATTTACACTGATGCATGCTAATTTATTGGTTGTAGTCTATTTAACAAACTATTTTCCCAGTGGCAAATACAGGTTATTTCAGTAATGTTTTAAAAAAAGCAAAAATACAAACAAACAAAATTATAACTTCAGTCCAGAATCGTCTTCACAGATTCTTTATTAGTATTTACTATAATGGGAGCAGTGACAAGGGAGGCATATTCTGCAAGAATATGCATAGATATTGCAACGTTTTCAGGATCAGCCAAATAGTCAGATTTTCTTTTCAAGACACACCACTGGGATGCTACTATGCCCTAAGAATTCACATTGATGCATGTTGTAATGGGATGATGAATATTGTATCAATGTCACCAAATGAAAATGCAGAGATATTAGCAGTTACCAGAATCTGCGCCCAGCAACCTAGAAAAAGTGTATGCAAAGTAGTTTGAATTCACTCTCTATTACTAAACCTGAGTTCCAGCAGCCCACACATGCAGAGAAATACAGGACACACACACACCGCATGCACGTAGACACACACACACACACACACGGTGCATATCTCATATTGAAACAATTAACAACAAATAATTTTATCTTTTTTTCACATCTCCATGGGTTTAAACATTTGTTAGGGTTAAGACATTGTCTAAAGGTTTTGTGCGTGCGTGCCTGCGTGCCTGCGTGCCTGCATGCGTGCGTGCGTGTGCGTGGGCGTGTGCGTGCGCGTCGCGCATGTGTTAGTGACTGGAAGAGGAGGAATGCCTTGATAGAAAGGAAGGGAACAAGGACTTATCTTTTAGCTGTGTAAACAAGCTTGAGGAAAAAATAAATTCCATTCTGCAGTTTTCTCCTGCCCACCTACAGTCTACATTATCTCCCGTACACATAATACTATAGATTGTGGTGTGTGTGTGTGTTGTGTGTGCGTGTGGTGTGTGTGTGTGTGTGGTTGTGTGTGTGTGTGTGTGTGTGTGTGGTGTGTGTGGTGTGTGTGTGTGGTGTGTGTGGCGCGTGCGCGTGCTCGTGCTCCCGTGTGGTGCGTGCGTGTGCATGCGCTGCTGGTGTGTAAGCTGCATGTGTCCTTGCTGGTGGGCGTCAATTCCGCATTTGAAGCCAGAGAGTCTGTGTGCCCACTGACATGATCACTTGACAGACATGCAATTTGTATTTTCAAAGGGACGTTAAGATCCTCTCACCTCCATGAAGTCATGTTTTCTCCACTTATTATATCATCAGTGCCAAAATGGTGACGTCACATGTTCAATCTGACTCTAAAAGATTGGCTTGAAGGTTTTTGAAACACCAGAAGCGTTTCAAGAGAATAGTAGACTATGAGGATGTATTTAATTACACTTACTCTTATTCTTCCGTCTTTCCTTCCCAGCTTTCTGGTCCTTCATCTTTTCCTTCCTTCCTTAGAAAGAGTTACCCCAGTTAAGGCAGATGTAGTGTGACTGTCTATGCTCTTATTCTCTCTATTTTGTGTGATGATCAGTGAGTTTAGCCCAGCTCAGCTGAAGTCATGGATATCAGTGGATCAGTAACAGCTCCTCTTAGGAGGAAATTACACTTTTTCCAACTGACCTTTCCCTAAACCCCTTTCCCTGAACAGTGATTGTCCAATCTTAGCTTACTAACCATAACAGCAGGTCTGTCAATTGTGAGCATGTGGCTCTGGTAAAATTACTGGTAAGATCTAATTTTATATTTTTTCATGTTATACTTACAGTAGGACTAAGAGCCATGATTTTATATATGCATGTAGCCATCTACCATTTGCATATTTTACAATTTCTCTCTTCAAAGCAGTCAGCTGGAAACATTAAAAGTCAGTTTTAGTACACCGTTACAAACTCATGGAGCTAGACATAGCTTGATTAGCTAGCTACCTACAGCTGATACAATTTAATAGCAACAGTTGTCACTTTAGCTGCCAAAACTTTTGTTGCAGATATTGAGAGGGAAATCTGCACCTTTCATATTTTTTAGTAAATTGCGTAAGCACTGTGCGACAATGGAATGCTATCATTGTAACTAAGGGGGCATGGATGAGCAAACAGTCAATTCTACAGGTGCCACACCTTCACAGAGGGCTCCTGAGTTGAGAAGTCGATCTTCCAACTTTGGAGTGCTCATTAAGTCATATGTGAGTCATCATGTGAAAACAACATGGATGCTATAAAGAAAATGTGTTGTACTTTATTATTCAGAGGTAGCTTGGCTAAGACTAGCGTCCCAGTGGAGATTTTGCTATCCATAAATGCTGAAACAGTTTGAAGCTTACAATAGTGTTGTTGTCCAAGATTGTTGCTGCACCAGTACATCCCTAAAACCACTAAAACAACAGTCATAACATTTTTTGGTCCGACGACCCCTTAGCGAAAAGAGAGACGAAGCAGGGAACCCTTACTACATTTTATAAATTAAATTGCATATTAAACTTTGCTTCAAATAATGGGTAAGGGAGCCTAAAGCCTTTACACATACAGTTTATGATGTAGACAATTTAATCTATTAAAATAATAATTGTTTAACACATATTGTGTTTTAATGTAAATGCAGCACAGTAAATTCTTAACAGTTCCTTTGGATGGCTGCCCTTATGTACGAATAATACATATGAATGCTGGGGCTCACCCTCTGTCCCACAGGCAGAGGTAAACCCACAGGCAGCACTTACTCTCTCTGGTACCACTCTCAATAAACAGTAATCAAAGGATATGCTTAGTTTCTTTAACGAATGCTCACTAGCAAGAACCATGCCCCAACATTGGGTAATTTAAAGGTTTAATGGAATGTAAAGGAGAGGGATGGAACCTCACTTGACTGATTAACTTAATTTCAAAGTGCAAACAGAAAAACAAATAAGTAAAAAGAATCACAGAGAAACCCCACTGTCTGTTTGATGGACACACATAAAATCTAAGTACAAACGATCAATCTGGTTACTTGGTTACATCA
The DNA here is from genome assembly GCF_008692095.1 of Etheostoma spectabile. Taxonomy (NCBI): domain Eukaryota; kingdom Metazoa; phylum Chordata; class Actinopteri; order Perciformes; family Percidae; genus Etheostoma; species Etheostoma spectabile. Next base: position 42,735 of record NW_022602710.1, on the reverse strand, counting down.
AACACTAACAAGCTGCGTCGAGCAGCATAGATCCAAAGTCTACATTGTAAGTGTCACGCGTACCTTTGATCATCCACTCGCTTCATTATGGACTCTCGCGTGTTACCTCATGCTGTCTGAGTGAGACCTTGAACAACTCTTCCAATAACAGACGGCCATCTCCATAATTACTGTACGGAGAAAGAAGACCTGCCATGCATCAAACTCACAGCCCTCAGATTGTTAAAGCACATGTGTCAACTGTTGAATTCGACCCAGATCCAGGGCTTGCTGGTAATGAAACAGGGGGATCGGGGGTGAGTCAGCCACTGGCCTTTGTTAATTGCATGTCTCACATCGTCCTGGCAGGGACAGTTAATTGGAAAACCTCAAGGGGATTTGCAGTGTTAATGAGCTTCCCGTTAACCCAAGTCATACTTTGGATACCAAAGGAGTCTTTAGATACCAGAGGAGCAAAACTTTTCATTTCTGGAGAGATGTGGTCGTGGCTGACTAGTGCCTCATCTCCTGTGTTTGGTAGCATGGCTCACGGGGGAACTGATGTTCTATTGTAAGCACAGCACCTTTTAAGCAGAAGTAATCCGTTGTTTATCTCTATCTTGATGTGCATTCAACATGCATTATGTTGTATTCCATGGTGCTATATGCCTTTGAAATTCCTTTAAACACACTCTGCTTCTAATTTAATTCAAATTTTTCAGAGTTTCAAATCAATGACACTATTGCCATTAGGAATCTCCACTGTGTGTTTTGATCATGCCATTGTCTGCAATTGTCTACTCTGATATAGAAACCACTTAGTTAACAAACCATGTCATAGAGAGCAGAGAGAAAATGCTTACCTGTACTTCACAGCAGATAATTATTTTCATTTCTTGATGAGGTGTATTTTGCACACTTTTTTACATTCCCTGACACTTTGGAAATAGTCTTGTACTAAAATATTCTTAGCAAGATTATTGTTCACGCTGAGACACCTTTCAGACTGAAAATTTGAATTATCATTCAGCACAAAAATACCATATTACAAAGTCTCAAAAATGCATTTCACAAGCATGAAAGTTCAAATGCATATAGAGTAAGACAACTTCATGATGACTACTATATTAATGTGTTTTATCAGAGGTGAAAGCACAAAGACACAATACAACTACAGTTTATCTCAGTCTAATCTGTATTTCAGAGCATGGCTGTGAATTTACAGTTTATCCGGTCAAGTCAAGTCAATTTACTTATAGAGCACATTTAAAACTAACCTAAACTGAACATAGATATTTTATGTCATAAAAACATAGACACAATAAACATGATACAAACATCACACTTCAGTACAAATATCCCTGAACTGAAACTCAAAGACTAAAAATGTTTTTAAGACAAGACTGCAGACTTAAAGATCTTGGCAGTGGGGAAGGACCTGATCTGAATGGGAAGGTATCCTATAATGCCATTGCTCTACTGCCCTAAAGACGTTAGAGTGGCAATATGCAGCTGGCCTTAGAAATCATAGAGCTGACTATACAATAAATCCACAGCTCAGTGTTGACTCAGTCTGTCTCCTCTGCACTGCTGTCCACTGCACACACATTCAAACATTGACGTAGGCGGGTGGCTGTGGGGAGTTGGGTTGGGAACTGGAGCGTTGCTGGTTCAAGTCCCCGTACGGACCATAGTACGGAGTGTAGACTGCCAGTTCACCTCCTGGCACTCCCTTTGTGCTCTTGAGCAAACCACCAAGCCCACTCACTTTGACATCTCTCCATTAGTGCTTGTGTAGGATCGGGGCATGTGTGTGTATTTCAGGCCTGTGTGTAGTGATTACTAACAGAACAGAGTGTGAATTGTAATTTCCCCATAGGGGATCAATAAAGAGTATAACTTATAATGTCCATGTTGGTGTGCAGTTGAAATATACAATTTGGATTCTGTTGCTGATTTTATACGTCAGTAAAAAGAAAATCCATCACTAAGCACTTCTACTGATCATACTTTTAGTTGTGTGTTTAAAAGAGACACGCTCACACTTTTGATATATCTTGCCTATTTTATCTACAGTATGTGGTTTGAATTTTAAGTAGCTATGGACAAAAGTGTCGACCAATTAAATGTAATTTGATGTTAGGTCGATTTACAGAATGATGGCAGTGCATAAGAAACATACTATAATTGAGTTGTCCCTGGTTTGATTTTTTGGCCGGAGAGCTTTGTCTAATGCCGTACCTCTCTCTCACTCCCACTATCTAAAAAAGGAATCATTCATAAAATATCTTGAAGAAAAAAGTCAAGTTAAAAATTGCAGTGAGTACTGTCAAATGTCATGGGATCCATGGAGTTTAGAAGACAGAAGTTTACATTGTGGGAAGTGATTACATATACATATTACATTATTACAGACTTAAAGTCAGCATTTCACAGCCTCTGCTGCATAAATTTTGTCCCTTTTAATCAAGTCCTCCAACTTATGGAAGAACGAGGACTTTAAAAATTCAAGGAAATTTGATGAAATTCAAAAATGTTGTATTCATGATAGCTAGTCAATCCAATACAATATCCAAAGGGGTGGCTATCCTTAATGCAAACATTAAAAAAAGGACAATTCAATTTAAATTGAGATGAATGTCTACAAATCTAGCCTCACAGATGCAAACCTAAAATCTTGTGAGCTCAGTATTTGTGATGAGATGTAGGCTGGCTTTGAAAGGCTGCGGAAAATTAGTCCTTGGTGTAAATGCTCTGAGCAAGACGTGGAAATCTTTCCTTCACACTCCAAAATACAAGCCATAAAACTCTGGCTGCACCTTCACAAAGCTGACCATAATTCTGTCAAACATAAAGCTTTATTCAGCAACACCACATCTCCCAATAAAAACTCTTTAACTTAATTTGGACATTCATAAGGTGGCAGACACACAACTTCAAATGAATGCTTATGCTTCGTGATGTATGTGACGATCAGCGTGGAGTTCTGCCCCCAAGTGACCAATAATCTGATAAGCGCAGCTTTAAGAAGTCATCACTTTTTGTATTTAAAATTAATGTGACAAGTTTTTTGTTTGTTTTTCTTAATATATTGTGAATAGTTTTTTTATTCTAAAAAAGGAAGGAAAAGTTGTTTAGGATATATCAGAAATGCTCCTTTTTGTCTCAGTTGACTGGACAGGCTTGTGGTTGCCAGACACCATAGAGAATCAGAGACAACAAACTTGTTCTGTAGCCTACATGTCATGGGCAGACTGCGTGTTCTTAGTGGTGATGAAGAGTAAGGACCACATCTAAGGTGAAATTGGCAGGTATGTTTACATAGTATTTGATGTGCTGCAACCTGAGCAGCTAATAAGATAGCTAGCCTGCATACAGACGTTAGCAGTGCACAGTGAATGGTTTTTTTTGGTCGCCTGTTCAACAAGCCAAGGTGCACCACAATACTGTGTGTGTGTTCATGTTGTGTGTTCATGTTTGTTAGATAAGTCAGATAAGAAAGAGACTTTAGCAGGAAACCTAATGTGGTTGTTCAAAGTCTGTGGCTCTTGTGTACAGGCTGCTGTCTGGCTGTTTTGCTAATGACTGGATGTGGGATGTGGATTACAACTTTGTGTAAAATTGTATTGGCTTTATCGAAATAACGTATCCCGTCAAATAAAAGAGTTGGTTCAGAATTTTGGACATAAGACCTTATTTCCATGCTAGCCTCTGTGTTTTTTTATCAGTGGAGACAGTTTTCAAACCTTTTCATCCAGTCCTTCCAGTTGCAGAGTTTGCTGGTGCTAGGCTAGCGCAAGTCAACAGTATCTGCTAGCCTGCCATTAAAAACAGTCTTACCCACTCCACAGTGGCACCAAAGGCAAATAAGTTATGCCAGACTATCAATGTAAATGTCTGTTAATATAATAATGTTCTCCGGACAGGGTAACTCCATCTCTCTCTGATTCTGCTATTTGGTAGGTGATCAGGGCAGTTTAAAATTTGGTTAGCCTTACCCCTGACCCATTTATCATATATATGTTGCAGCTGTGGTAGCTGTACCCCAACCACCTTGGATGCTACCTTCATCAACTTTGTTATCGTATGCTTTTTGGTAATTGAAAGACCACTGTACGACACCACAATACAAAATGTCAAGACTGATTCAGTGTAGACATTCCTTCAGTATGTGTCTGTTTGCCTACGAAAGATCGGAGAGAGGCGAGGTGAACATCAGACGGAGAATCCCCCAGAAAGTATTTATACCAAGATTTAAAGAAAATTGGCCACAGTAATATGCCCTTTGTAAAGTAAGCTGTCGCTAAGTAAACACTGTTGGCAGAGATTGACAAGTATGTAGTCTGCTTGGTGCCGCTGCCCTGGGGATGATTGAAGTGAAGAACACAGCACTAATGGATCGCAGCACACATACTTGTACTCATACTGTACAGCCACTTTGATTTGAAATATTCAAGCCAGCGCTCTTGCCTGTCTATTAATATTTACTTCAACAAGCTCTACACACTGACTGCTCATGTTGCTCTGGGGATGCATGTGACTTTTACTGTTGTTGGCTCAGTTCGACTCAAGATCGCCACAAACACAAAAGATAGATACATATATAGTCCATATTTAGTTCACTATAGTCTTTGTGCAGCTGCCCTGTCTTGTGTTATGCAAAGGATAATAGAGAATGAGCTGTAGAACTTGAAAGATTAAATTGATATTTAAGCATAGATATTTTGAAAGACAGAATGGATAGGAGCCAAGATTCCTTGAATTCTGACTTTGGGAGAGTTACATATATAGTTTTGGCTTAAAAATCATAAGACTTCCCTGGTAGCTCACCTGGCCCCATGTCCAAATGCTAAGCCCTCACTGGTTGGATTCCGACCTGAGGTCCATTTTCTGCATGTTGTTGACTCCCTCTCTCTCCACCTTCATGTCTTAAGCTGTCCTGTCAAATAAAGACCCAAAAAATCCCCAGAAAATGTTTAAAATGAAGAAAATCCATAGGAATTCATTGTTGAGCTTTGAACTCAACCAGTGTGAAAACGGAGGCTATGTTAGAGGTTACCTGGCAGCATTTTTTTGGGCTGCCTTTCTCACTCCCATTATAATGACATGGGTGACAGATGCCAGCTCTCCTGCCAAAGGCCGCAGCAGCATGCATGAATCATGCTGCAGCTGTCACAGCACCCTGGCCCCGACCTAATTAAACAATTAGGGCATTTGGTTAACAATCAGTCACCGTCAAAGGACAAATGTAGGCTAAACAGAGTCAGTCATATGGCAGTGCAGAGTGAATAGAAATAGTTTAGAGTCTAGGAGAAAAGAGGTCAAACATGTTTTGTTTTTTTAAACAATCTGACAGTGTGACAGGGATGTTTCTATAAAGAACAAACCTACGTGCTGAGATGTCAAACAGGATCGAAGCATCGTCATGTCTGAAGTAAAACTTTAACAATTTGCACACCGTACCAACCATTAGCAAATTGTCAGAATTAATTAAGTACCGAGGGACAGCAGATGTCTGCTCACATTTGTACATATATCTGTAGGGCTGCTTTATCGCAGTTTTTTAACCAAATTATCTAATTGTTTGAAATAAAGTCTTTAACATGACGGCACTCAGAGGGTAGATCTTTCAAGTTGGCCGATACTTTTAGAGTCAACATTGAACCATTTGAATAAGAGACCTAGCTATTCGAAAGTACCAAAATGTGGAAATGCCCTAAGGTCAACAAAATCATTTAGTTTCTTTCAGTTGGGAACACTACACTTTTTCTACACAAAAGTGTGTGTTTATGACTCAGGGGTCAAGAGATACACTTATTTGAAAATTAAAATGATGGTCAGGTGGGAAGGTCACTAAAATCAATATGTTTCTTTTGTTGGGAGTTTGAATGCACATGGCAAATGTTGTACCAATCAATTAGTTGTGGAAATTTCCTCGCTGCAGTCCTTGAAACCACAGACGGATGGAGGCGATCACATAGCCGTTGCTCCCTGGCAGAAGTGATGAATAAATCCAATATTGCAGACATGCCATTTGACATAAAAAAAATGTAGACAATTATTTAGTGTGACTTCAGTTCAAGGCAGTTATGGAAGTTTTAACCAGACTATTGTACTGACTACACAGACTCAAACTCAGTGACCCATGTTTCCCTGTGTAGGTCACTAGAGGTAGAGAGTGGGAGAGAATGAGAATGACTGAGGCAGAGAGGCAAACAAGGATGGTGTGGGAAAGAGAAAGAGAGAGAAGAGAGAGAGAGAGAGAGATTTTACTGCAAACAGGCCTGGGGATTTAATCACAGTAAAACATTGAACTCTTATTGGGGGTATCAAAACATTTTATGAGAGCAGCTGTGCCAAACTGTAGCACCACAACGTTCCAAGATAAATCAGCAGTAGTCCTCCAGATCACCTTATGTGTCTCATTTGAAACCCCAACTACTGAGCAACTGGCAAGAAACATTTTATCACATGTAAAGAATCAGTTACCATAGGACTTCATGAGTTAATGCTTAAAAGGGCTGTTAGGAACTTCCGGTTAGTGTTGATTCTAGCGCCTCCTTTGTGGTAGTGTTTTTAGCGCACCTGCTGTCGTGAAGTCTTTTCTTTATGGAGCTGTATCACCCACTGTATTACTGAGTTAGCATTACTGGGACGGGAGGTATTTACAATAACAGAGTATGTTCCTGATGCTTCATTGCGCATTTAAAATGTTGTATACAGTTGCTTAGCCAACTTTGATGTATGGTGAGCTAAACCGTGTGTCACTGTCACTGTTCCACGAGTCAAGCATTAGCTAGAGTTTGTTTTAGCAACTAACCTAATAATAGCTGAGATCTATATAGCTCATTTCATGAAAACCACGGATTCTATACACAATTACAGGGGAACAAAAAGAAAATAGTAGGAAAACACAAACACGGACTGAAAAGAAATAAAAACTGGGCGCTATATAAGGGGGGTGTTATTTCATGTAGGCTACTGACGTACAACCACACCTCACATTGTAAAGTATATTTATGAATGAAATGACATACTCGTCTAGGAGGAAGAGGGCCAAATCAGGGTCGGTTTGAATCATTTACAATCCAGTAATGAAAGCCTGATCGACTTGGGTTTTTGCCCGTCGCCTGTCACTTTTTTTTTTTTTCTGTGATGGCCCTGTATGTCTATAACAACAACAGATAACTTCTAAATACAATTAGGCCTACATGAAGAAATCTCCTTTTACTCGGCTGGATGCTGAAACACAGCCTTTTCCGGTAAAATCTGTGACCCGTCTGAATGTGTCACAGTAGAGCCGGTCTGCCTCTATAAATCATTTTCTGAAAAATAGGACCCAGGCAAAGGCATTAATAAAATGTAAAAATAGTGTTCACTATTAGTCTCGTTTGCTGTTGCAGGTCATTTATGATTATCCAATGTAAAATTAAACAGTTTAAGTTCCACATGACATGTCATAACATGTCATGTCTGTCCAGAAACAATGTTGTGGTTACAATGGATAATCCACAGATCTCACTGTGAACTTTTTCAATGGACTTTCTACCAAATAAATAGCCTGTTCATAGTGCGTTCTGGAGGTTACCCATGGTGGTGATACTTTATGGAAAGAGATGTTGTTGAATTCATTGCTGCATTTTTTTTTTTATGCTGTGAGCACAAAATGTAGGTGGTGACAGTGTCATAGACAGATATCTCAAAACCTAGGCACATAAAACCCCAAAATATCATGGCTATACCACTGGTGGAAAGAGAGAAAATCACTCTGACCCTTTAAATTGTAGCGTTTCAAACGCTACAATGTTAAATTCAGTACCATTACTTTTTAAAATGGTGGCATTGCTTCAAATGTCTGTGATTACGGCAAACCACATTTGAAATGGATACATGAATATTTCTAACACTAACCCGAAGCTTCCAAACATGCAAGGTTCCAGGGCCAAACTCAGATGGACAGATATGAAATGAGCAACAGATGGCTAGAATTGATGAGGAGAGGAGAACGACACTATCAAGAAGAGCCAATAGGCGTTCGGGCTGAATTCAGTCCTCTTGTCTCCATCATAATAAACCATTCATTTCACTAGTCAGAGGAGAGCACTCCTTAAAAACAAGAGCCAATATCTGCTCATCCCTGAGTGATTCACTGCAGATTAAGTATCCTTTTACACACACATGTAGACTGCGCAGATACAACTATAAGAGAGTCATCATTCAACTCTGCAGTTCCTGCAAGTGTATGGGCCATTTTTGCCATTTTCAGTGCATTGTTTGGGTTGCAAATTTACTCTTCTGGTTCAGTCTCACCACTCTCACCTGCATCGTTTCCAGCTGAAGCAGGCAGCTGTTTAAGTGAAAAGCTCTAATTAACCGGCTGTATGCTACCTAGAGTTAATGACTAGCTGGTGAACACAGTTGAGCATTTAGCAGCTAAAGAGCCAGATATATCTCCATTGGAGTTGGTGGAGATTGACAAAGCGATGCAAAGGACGTAACGGTTGGATTTAAATTCACCAAAAAGCCAGAAATAAGACTTTAAATGATTGCTAATGTTGCGTCATGCCTGCTGGGTGTGTAAACAGGCAACCGTTTGCTAACAGTTTTCCCATAACAACTTTATAAGGTGATATATGTTGTATTGTAGAAGTGAGAACTGGGTAAATGCCCTCACATTACATTACTGATGGGGAGTTGTGTCGGTTAGCCAGCATGCACAATACCAGCACCCCAAAAGAAAAACAGCTATATTGGATTCAGCCATTCATTTTATTATACAAACCTGCTGTGACATGGTAAAATGTCATCTTGTCATCCTGTGACATGTAACTATTACCCATAGTAAAAGCAACACACACAAACACTTACACTCACACATTGGCGTCCTACTATATAGGTTCACTCATTGTCGTACTCACTCCTGTATCGAGCCTATAGGGAATTATTCACTGAGCAAAGCCTGGTTCTCTGGAAGCTCACAGCAAAGACCGTTACCTAGCAACCATTGTGATTGTCTCATGCTCCAGGTATAACGTCCGCGAAGAAGGTAGCCCCATGTGAACCAAGCAGGCGCTGTGTTATTTGAAACCCTGTTAGTCTTATATTATTCAAGAAAACAGAGAGGAACAAAAGGATGCTGTAACTGTGTTTGTGCACTTAAGGCAAAGAAAAGCAGCAGCTGGTGAGCTTCAAGGTTTAAGAGAGAATATCAAGAGCTCAAGAGGTTTTCTCCCTAGTATCACATTGGCTAATAAATCCAGTGTCACTCTCTTGCGCCACACTTTCCCATTCTGTGATCCATGTTATAATAATCATACAGAACACCAATCAATCTTGTTTCTTACTGTAAGTAAGGCAACAATCTTGAAATATTCTATCTCAGTACCAGCCAGGAAATCCAGACGCAAATCCGAATGATGAAGGGTCTGGCACTGAGTTATGAAGTTGCCCATCTCGAGGTACGGCACCAAGCGTGCATTTGAAAATCTTACTGCACACAATTGTATAACACTACGACCAATCACAACAACCCACGGTGTGACATATCCTGAGCCCCATACGCTTGGCGACTGGCGGAGCTAACTGGTGAGTTAAACTGTCGTCATCTGTTGAGCTTGCCTCTGGCCCGCCTATCTCAGATACGCCGCTGTGACTGGTGAAGCTTGGCTACAAGGGCATAGTTAATGAGCAGTATTACTCGATGTCAGAGTAACTCGCTGAGCAACTTCAAATTGTTCTCTCGCGAGATCTCAGGGTGCAGTTTTACGTCATTGCACTGAAAAATTGCACAAAACTTTACGCAAGTATTGCTTTGCTCATGCCTGCATCGTTGAAAGATGAAAAAAATTAAAAAGGTGTCTTCTCAGTGTATTAGATGTGGCATGGCAGTATGTTCATTCAGGATAATCCTCTCAGACTTTACTACTTCACAAGCAGCCTAAAAAGTAAAAGGTTTTTAGGACAACCAGCTAAGTCTTCGTGATCTATCTGTGTGTAGGAGTAACTATTGTAACATTGAGATGAATGTGTTTCATTGCATCAAATGTTCATTGTACAGGAAGCTGTGTAAATGTGCATCATATCTCAGTACACAGCTTAGTCTTAAACACATACACACACACACACACACACACACACACACACACACACACACACACACACACACATACACACCCACCTCAAAATACATTTATTTACTTACAAACGGGAAAATGGCAAACAACCAATCAATTTGATATGCTTTCCTTCTCTCATTCTGTAATCATTACATTATAAATCATATTATTTTTTTTGTAAATATATCACTACATAGTGTATGAATGCATCTGCCTCTGGCCTTATATAGATTTCTTGTATTGTGACCACCACCATCTGTCAGCTACATTTTGGCAAGTGCAAAGATGTTTGATTCCCTGGGGGATTCTTTATCAGATGGCTCCAGGTATACTTCATCCAAGAGTCTGTTCAACGTTTTGGTGAAGTGGGCTCTAGACAGAGCACCTAGTGGCTTCCAGGAGAGAAAGAAAGGAAAAAGAGAGATATTTGAAGTGGTACTAACTGATGTTGTAGGGCCAAGGCCTGGGAAACAGTGCCATCTATTGATTGTGCTTCCTACCTGCTGCAACGCTGCATGGATAGCTCAATGATGATTTTTCCTCCAACGTCGCCTTCCAGGCAGCTAACCCTACCTTTAACCCTAACCGTAACCAGTGCAGCGCTGCCTGGAAGGAGATGTTGGGGGCAAAAAACACCAAACACAGCAGAGATGCATGTTTTTTGGGGTGTCAGCAAAGGTTTAACAGACACATTTCTTTCCCCAGCGATCATGTATTCTCTCTGTTATTCCACTCAGACGCATGGTTTTCTCAATATTCAGAAACTTGCTGCAAATACTGTAAAGCATAGCTGAACACTGTTGAATATTGATAAATACTGTGAGTCAATGTCAAGGCATATGCAAGCTACAAATGTCAGCAATGATTTACTTACATTTTTAATATTATTCGTTGTTTGTTTGAGGTTTGTTGTTATGAAGTTTGTTTTCTTACAATTTGTTATTTACAATTTTCTCACTTTGTATTTTGTGTCTTTGTGATGCCTTCGTAATCTAACAATTTTCCAACATGATATTCATGTAAATTGTATTCTCTGCAAGGAACGTTGGATCTATCCCATAAACCTATGTGACCGCGTTGTTGGGTTTCTGTAAATAACAACACAGAGTACGGTCTAGACATGCTCTTTATGAAAAGCGCACTGAGATAACTGTTGTGGATTTGGCGCTGTATAAATAAAATTGAATTGAATAATATCAAAATCTTCTATCAGGGTGATAGTGTGGATCCAGGAAAAAGTTGTTTTCAAGTCTTTTCTTTCTTTCACTATTTATTTACTACTAATATACGTTACTGTGTGTTACAATTTATCATTTCTAAACACTATATACACAATTAATACATTTGTAACACACTATAATGGAGTTGTATTCTGGTATAAGGACATGTTTAAGTGTTTATTATTGTACAGTATTTGTCAACAAGTATAACTCTTAAAGACATGTTCTTGTATTAATACAACTGTGTTTTACTATATTGTCATTCATGATTTGTTTGTAACATTTTAACTCTTGACTGCTTGTGAATGCTCTTTTGGCACTGGCAGTTAACTTAACATATTTATCTATTTTATCATGGTATAATGGCATGCAGTTATGGAAGGGAGAGGGGGAGGGGTTCTGTCTACATGTGGGTATACCAGATGTTGACTGTCCTGCTATGAATGATTTCTGTTAATGTTTTGTAATGATCTCACTGCACCATATTCCTAGCCTTGGTTGCATGGCAATAAACTATTGAATCTATGAATCTAAATACACCCGCTTCCATGTGGGCCCAAAGGAGGAGTTACAGTTGTTGGCAAATACATTCATAACCATCTACATGCTATGAATGCTTTCTTTTCTTTTTTACAATGAGCGTACAGCACCAAATTCCTAGCAACTCAGTGGCATGGGAATAAACTATTGAATCTATAAATCTGAATACGCCAGCTTCCATGTCTGGGTGCCCAAAGGAAAGTTATAGTTGTTGGCAAATACATTTATAATAGTGCTGTCAAACGATTAAAATATCTAATTGCAATTATTCGCATTATTGTCATAGTTAACTCGTAATTAATCACAATTAATCACACATTTGTATCTATTCTAAATGTCCCCTGTTTTTTTTTGTCTCAGTATTTTTTGCTATTATCAACATGGAAAAGTGGATCAGCTTGCTTTGTGCAAATGTTTTTTATATTGAAAACAACATTGGAATATAGCCTACTGTAGTGTTCAATTTCTAGGGCTGGGTACCGAACTTCGGTTTTTTTATGGTACCGACCGAAATGTTTCGGTTTTACACAGTATAAAATTATGCCTCGTCTTTCGGTGCCAAGTTTCGGTGATTGGCTGTAACGTTAAACGTGATTGCGTCACCCAGGAAAAATACATACGTGGTTACGCCAACAGACGGGGTTCACGTGTATCTGTTGTGAAGTGGTTGCGAGCATCGTTGTACCGCTTAAAAATGCCATCTAGATCAAAAGTGTGGCTTCACTTTATTAAGATTGATGCCAACAGTGCGAAATGCAATATATGCAAAAAAGACATTGTTGCTAAGGCTGGCAACACGACTAATTTGATGAAGCACCTGATGTGCACGGGATCAATTTAAGAGCGGAAAGTTGCACAGTGTTTGACTGCAAGAAGAGCGGACCGCAGCCAGCGCAGCCTGCGCAGTCCTCCTCCTCTCAGCCGCCCGTGGGCAATGCAAAACCAGAGCCGACTCCGAGTGATTCAAAATATCACTCCGCCTCATCAAAGAGTACCGAGGACGGCACTGTGTCTGGGATTTCAACAGGCTAGTTTATGTTTATTAGCGTTACTGCAACTTAACACGTGCATCGTGCTGAGTTAGCGTGTAGCCTTATTTTATTGCTGCGTAGCTAGCTAAATCAAAAGCTAACATTTACAGACAATACTTTGTCCATGTTTGTAAAAATATGCTTATCCATTGGGTCAGCTGGTTAAACAGCTAACCTTATCTTCACTGTTATTTTTATATTCTCCTCACAGTGGCCTCTGACTCTGATGTGTGTGATTTTCTTTTTCTCAGAATTGATATTATAAAACTAGTATTGAAAAAGGTATCGTTCAGGAACCGATATCGAAGTAAAGGTATCGGTATTGGTACCGGTATCGAAAATTTTTGATTGATACCCAGCCCTATCAATTTCACACATAACCTTCTCACTTGGAGCAAATAATCTCTCACACAATGTAACACTGTCCATCAATAAAAGGGTGAAAACATACTTTGACGAGGGGGCGGAGAGATCACATCAGTTGTGTGCTTGGCCATCAAGCGGTATTTCAGACTGGACTGCTGCAATGATAGCTCAGTTCACAATGACAAACACACAGATCACTTTGGTCTTGTCAAGGGAACCATTTGGCAACTTTTAAAAAGTAAACTTTCCATCCAGAATCTTATTGGCATCCATTTAGGCGTTTTGCGCTCGCCATCCACTCAAAACGTAACTTTAGTTGGCCAGTCCAGAAAGTGGTATCTAAGTCTACAACAGAACTGTTTCCAAAAGACCTGGACCATGACTGACCATAACTGACCCCTAATCAGATCACAAGTCTCTAATCTTCATAAACCTATTAACCCAAGGCCTCAAATCTGTTAAATTACACTCAACAATTCAATCATTTTGGAATTAACAAGGCTTTAATGAATAAAAAGTACAAACTGTTACATGATGGAGGGAGAATCATTTTAGCAGGTCAGATATTCTCTTTAAAAAACACCAGAAAATGTCTGATCAAAGAGCACTCACACCACTCAGAGATGGGATCTCATAATTATAACTGTGATGATTCATGCTTCAAAATCTACAACTGTATCATGAGGTTTACAGGCAGCCTTTCAGTCCGACAGCTACATTTTCAACAGCGGACACCCTCATATGGGAGCATGAATTTAGAGCTCTGACATCACAGTGGTCTGTAGGAGTTTGTGACAAGATTAGATCAGAGTGGACTTATTCACCAGCACGGTGATTGATATTCACAGTGAAAGACAACCGTCAATGCCCAACTGCTCACAATGCTAATTTCTGACACATCTCTGTGAATTTGATGCCAGATCTGTGGTGACATGCAGTGACCAGTGTAACTGTGCATCATAGTTCACATTGGATAATCGTTATGTAGAAGGTGGTAATAGCGCAGTTTAGACTTGAGTCATCGGCACAGAAAGACACAGTGCTTTCTACAGAGATAGTTAAATATACTATTTATAGTTTATATTTCTGTTTTGTGAATCCTTTAACTTCTGAAACACATCATCACCTTCAAAATCCCTTTTTTCTTACCTTTATGACAATGCATTTTTAAGATAATCCAGTGGGGTTTTAAAAGGTTTATTTTGCTTAAGAAATAATAGAAGGTTGTCAACTGCATTAAGGAACATTTAATCTTCCATTTATCTGAATAAGATTCAAATTATCAAATGATTTTCACTGGGCAACACTGCTTCATAAATCACTTAGAAACTTTTACTATAAACAATTTTGGGGTTGCCAAGTTTGCTGGTGTTCAGCTTCCCGCCTGACACTTGCTTTGTCTTTTTAGCTCTTTTATTCATCACTTAGGTGGATTGTAAAAAAAAAAAAAAAAGAAAAAAAAAGAGAGAAACAAAAAAGGCAAAGTGCTGCAAATGCGGAAGTGTCTTAAACCTGCATTCTATCTGAATTCCAGCAAGGGGCGACACGTGCGATTGCAAAAGGAGGTCTGTTTCTGTAGAAGTCTGTGAGAAAGGTCTCGTTGATTTTAAAATCGGCGATACGGCAGAGTGTGTTTTAGGGCGTGGCTATGAGGTGATGAAAGTGTGTAACGTAACGTAAAGTGTAGCCCCTCCCTCACTCCTCTCTCTCATCCAAAATCGTCACATCCACAACCATACGACTCATAGCAGATCTCCACACATGCTGTCATTTCATTTTACAGTCAATGCTTATGATATTGCTAATTTGTAAAGCACCAAACTCCTTAGTTACTACCTATATATGCCTTATTATTTTCTCATCTTTTTTTCCAATGTTTTGCATTAAAGGACAACAAATGCCCCCCTACCTACCCATACCTTAGTGACAGCATGTGTACTATACTTTTGATGGGTTGGTACATGCTGCTTCTCAGAATGATGAGGCCACAGGGAGAGGGGTTTCTCTGGGGAGGAGCAGGACGACTTGGATGAGATCAGGCCCAAGCAATGCCTCGCTCTGACATGTGTCAGCCTCGATTTCTTTTGACTGTTCAATTCAATGACTGCTCCAAGTGTAATCTACCAGTACTGGCTCTGACAGATTAACAGTGCTGTTAATGTCTAGACGTTTTTCTTTGCCTCCAGATTATGTTATTGATCGGCGATGTGTCTTTCTGCCGTCGGGACCATCTCAATAAGAGAGTTGTGTTTCATGTCAGGTCAAGGCCAAAAGGTGTTGTGACACATAAGAGCAATGTGGTGGTTTGAAGTTTGGTGTTTTGATAGGATTTTGCGTGCGTGATTATACACAGAAACATGTGCAACACACGCCTTGATGTCTCGTTAAATGAATTCATCATTCATTTAAATTCATTAAGCTCTCTCTCTTGCCTGCAGTCTGCTCATTGCTCAATGCAGCCTTGACCATTCTCCATTCTGGTCTTTCCCCTGATGACAGAGAGATTATTTTTCCTCTCCAGTTATTCCCCACCTCCCTTTGGAGTCTAAAAACTCATCTCTTTATGAAATACTGTACATCATGTCATCCTCACCTCACTGAATCATTTCCCCTTTCTCCACACTCTATCGTCTTCCTCTTGCACACTTCAATTTGATCTTTAAAAGGAAATCCCTTGCTGTTATTTTTATTTCTAGCCCCATTGCTTCTCTCCCATGTATATTAATATGAGGTTACCATAAGGGAATATGGATCTGAATCAAGGACTCCATGTCAATGGTAATGAAGGTGATGTAGGGTTCGGTGCTCATTATATTGATGCATCTCTTTAAAGTCAATCTTAACAAGTTGGCTAGAGAACCAAGAAATGTGCACATCTCTTTACTCAAAATATGAACAATGTTTTATAAGATACATAAAAAACAAAAGTTGGGGCAACCTCTAGCTCACACAGTAAGAGCATGCCTTTGCAGAAACCTGGGTTCAGATCCAACGTGCGGCCCTTTGATGCGTGTCATCCCCCATCTCTTTCCCACCTTTCCTGTCTATCCACTATCGCTATCTAATAAAGGGAAAAAATGTCCCAAAATTAAAAAATAGAAAATAGATGAAAATCACCCAATTTCAAGTGAGCCGTGTACTGTATCTGCAGTTATAAATAGGTGTAAGAGCCCCTTCTAGTGGTCAGACATGAATAGTGGCGTTTAAAAGTACTACTATGATCATGTAATATTGTAATATAGTACTTTGCCATGTCTGTTTTATTCAAATATCAAATCTGAAGATTTTATGAATGATTTAATCAGGTGCCAGTAACAACTGGGTTTCTAACCAATGTCTTGCTTCACTGATGTAACGTATCACACCTTGAGGGACTGTACATGAATGCTGTACAGTGTTCTTTGAAATAAAGTGTAGACACAAATGATACATTCTAACTATAGTTTAATTTTGAATGTGGTGTGTTAAAACAAAACACACACACACCAGCATACTGTACGAGATATTTAAGTTTGATAACCACATCAATTACTTTTAATATGACAAAGAAAACCACAAAGACTTAACTCACATATTTCAACTATAACCCGAGGAGACTGAGACATTTCCTGAAGCTATTTCACTGCAGACTTGACTGCATGGCTGGTTTTAAAAATCCCCCCAATATAAATTGTAGTTTTGTTCCTCCCCAGCAGCCTAATTCTGCCACAACTACTGAATGCTACACAATAACAGTTATAGTCAATACAGTAAATCAATCCTATTCCAATTTTTACAAGTTTCTAACACAACAAAATATGGGAATGGAATGGCAGATTATTACTATCACTATATAACTAAATAACTACTGTAGGGATACTGCCCACTAACAGTACAGCATCATGCTAGCCGACCTGGCAGCAATGCTGGCTACTCTACCTTTAACAGAAAGTGAGAGAACTGGGTCATTGTGGGAAAACATAGTCCCTCAGAGTCACTGCTGCCAAATGGTGTAAAACCTAAAGTGACCTGCTGTAATTCAATTTGTCTGGAAGGAGTGCTAGTTTCCTTTCATAAGGTTTCTAACCAAGCTGTGGCTGGCCCACATTGTCTGGCACCTGTATTGCCCTTGTCTTTGATCATGTTGCGGCTCATGAATCCCTGCTGTGTGCTTTTTTTTCTTTTTTCTTTTTTTTTGTTGTTGCTGCAGGCAAACTACCTGTAAATAAGAAAGGTAGAAAACGTAGCCTGGTTGGTCATTTATGTTCTTGAGAATTCTTAACGTTCCTATGCCAGGAGGCTTCCTTGATGGTTACTGTGGTAGTGTGTGAATCTCATTTGTATTATCCTCATAAAAGTTGCTAGGGTCATGGCTGACGATGATTCATTTATGTCCACTTAATAGTTTTGACATCTAGATACTGTAGGTATTTTTTATTACAATTTTTCCACTGTAACCTCTGATGAATCATGGATATTGGAAGACATTATGGTTCTACATTAACAGAGGTCATCAAACTTTCAAAATTATGACAAACATGGGCCAAAAATTGTTGTCTGACAGACGAAAAATGTGATTTTGCTTGTTTCAATTGCATTTCATGCTTTGATGATTTGGAGATATTTGTTTTCCTCTTATACATATATATTACACAGGAGTCAAATTTGCCTTTGTTTTTTTTTCCTGGTACATGTACATGCTACTAATTGGCTTTAGTCATGTGGGTCATTCTGCCCCCCTCTGAGAATCACCACTCTATTATACTGAAGGGGTTTCCATGCCCCTGTGATCCTGGGACTTGGGTTGTCAGAGGCAAAAGCTCCTTGTGGGGTTTCAGAAGGGAAATCGGTCCCTGGGTTAGGCAAACCGGGTCCCCCTTACAGTGCCAGGCATAGACAGACGAAGGTGGGATGTTACTGCTTGTACTGCGCTTAGGGATTTCAGCACTCATGTGGGTGACGAGTTGACGAAGAAACTGGGAATAGAATAATTGTGAGGAATGGCCTGATTGGAACATGAGTATTGTTCAATTATAGGACTTCTATGCTGGACATGAGCATTGGTATAAAAAATAAGGTTTGTTATAATTTTAACCTAAAACCCTAAACTTTATTTTTGCATTATACGATCTGCAGCCATAGCTGACAACTGCTCACCACCTGGTGAATAAATTGCTGGATTAATTCAACTATGTGGCGAGGATGAACTGGGGACATCTGGCTATGGCCACTGTCTTCATCTACCCCATCCACAGGAATTTCCCCTTCATCCCAGTACTGGTTGTTGCTCTGAAAGTCATTGGTGCCAGCAGTAATCCGAAATCCCACCAGTTAGCTCCAGATGATTGACTGTTTTTATATAGTGCTTTTACATAGTACAAGAACCATTCACACACATTCACTGTGGCCGTACAAAGTGCCGCCTGCTCACCATATGAATACTCGTACACATTTATATTACGATGGCACAGGGCGTAGATTGGGATTTGGTCTTGCTCAAGGACACTTTGACATGGGACTGCAGGGCCAGGAATCATCCTGACAACCTTCCAATTGGTAGGCAATCGCTCTACGACTGAGCCACAGCCGCCAAGGCAAAGAGAAACAGGCGTATCACCTAAGCCTTATACCAGGGTTCAGGGAAGGAGGCTGTCCAGAATCAGGACCAATGCTGTTTGCCCCTTCAATCTATATGTGTTTTTTAGGACTTTGGTTTGGTAAAAGTTAAGTAAAATACTTGAACTGTTGCTTGTTGCATCTTCATAAACTTTATAATTATGAATCTTATAAAAAGAAGAATATATTAACAACCTACGTTTTAATATATTGTATTTATTGTTTTATATATTATATAATGACCAGCTGTCACTATTTCAGTATTGCTCTGCCACTAAAATGAGTGACCGGGATAAAGCTTTGCATTGATTCTGTATCTCTACGCTGTCATATAATTATCTGGACTTTTTTAAACAAAGATTTGTTCATGTGAACAATCAAGTTAAATCGTCACTTTTTAGTTGCAAATGTTCACACATCCTCCTAATCATTTTGTATTCAATAAGAAATCTGTGTTTCTACTAGTTGAAGCAAAATATAGAATTCCCCATCCCCCCTCATTTAGTGTTCATTGTTGAACACTAGAGGGGGGTGGAGTATCTTCTTTTTCTCCTTCATCTTCCGCAGATCTGACAGAAATTACTTTGACCTTGATCTCATTTAAACAAAACAACTATTTATGGACATAGATGCTAATTAGTGTACTTATCTACCTATTTATAAGTTATTATTACGTTATTTTACAAAAACACAGTATTATTACAATAATTTTACGGCATTTTTTTTACGGCTCTTTTAGTGACCGCAACACATTTTGGGGTATTTTTAAGCCTTTATTTACAGAGGACAACTGAAGACATAAAAGGGGAAAGAGAGGGGGGACGACATGGAGAGACAAAGGGCCACAGGTTGGAGTCTAACATGTGGCTGCTGCAGCGAGGAGTAAACCTCCCCTCACCTGGCCAGAAAACCTGACGTAGCACTCTTTTGTCTTATTTTCACTTTAAATATCTTTGTACAAACTTGGGGTTGAAAATGTGCCCTGCAGATCTGTCTGAGATGCCTGTGGGTGTGTTAGCAATCATGCAGCACTGACCTCGTTTCAACTGTTGCCTTTCCACTTTCTTGACCTTTGACCCCAAAGCCAAATCCTCATCATTATAGACACATTCAATTGAAATTGTGTGCAAGTTGTGGCACCTGGTGCCTGCCATGAAGATAACACACACACACACACACACACACACACACACACACACACACACAGACACACACACACACACACACACACACAAACACACACTCGTACAAACGCATGCTGTCTGTTAGTGGGTTTAGAGACAAATTGTTTTCGTTTTGTTTAAATCTCCCTTTTGATCTATTTTCTGTCAAAATATGGTCTTTTTTGTGAGTCATAATAACAGTCATTCTGGATGAGTAGAGCAGACTTAATGTAGACTTGTTTTATCGTGTATTTTGGATTTTCCTTTGCTAATATAAATCGTAAAATGCAAAGATTACAGACATATGTTTACATTTTAAGACACAAGCGACAATTTAATTAGATTTAGACTAATGTTAAGTACCAGAGCCTAAACATTGTACTTTCATTTCCCAAACCGATTAGCCTGCAGTGTATTCATAAGGCGAGTGATCTCGGCCTGAAACCAGCGGAGCTTTGAAACTGATCACATGCTTTGCATTGTTTCCTTAAGAGTGGATTGTTTTGCTAAGTGATTTTCATACAAATGCCTGAGGAGCATTATTCCACAAATCCCTCATAAACTGCATTATAAACAGTCAGAGAAGGCTTAAGTCTTATCACCAACCTTTTAATTTAGAAAGGGGGATGAGGGATTTTCTGCTTTGTCATTCTGTACAGGATTTCCCTCTGCCGGGGGAAGAGTATTTCCTATTTGCTTTCTGCTCAGTGACTTCCTCCCACAAAGGCTGCTCAAACAATACATCCAACACAGCTGGCTTTCAATTTGAAGAATTCCTAAGATGTTGCTCATTGGTGGTATTTATACAGATTTGACTAAAATAAGCAAAGGAAAAAAATTATGAATGCATTGGACAATAGACAGACAAGTTCACTTACCGGTACATTATTTTTCTGTTCACTCAAAAAAAAAAAAAAAAAAAAACATGATCTGTGATTAATTCAATTCAATTCAATTTTATTTATAGTATCAATTCATAACAAGAGTTATCTCAAGACACTTTACAGATAGACCACACTTTAGAATTTACAAGGACCCAACAGTTCTAACAGTTTCCTCCAGAGCAAGCAACAGTGCGACAGTGGCGAGGAAAAACTTCCTTTTAGGCAGAAACCTCGGTCAGACCCAGGTGTTTAAGTGTTAAGTGTTTGTAATGTGATTTTTCTAACTAACACAAGACATTTAATAAAAAGTTACTGTTTGCTGGTTTGTTTACATCAGTCATGTTTGTAAAAGCAGGATAAAAGTGGCTTGTATTTTAAATTAAATGATGGTTTTTCATTTATGGGGGAACTCTTCTAATGTGACTTCACTTATACATTTTATGGTCAAAAAGTTACCAATTGGTCTTGAAAAACGGCCTTGTCCCTCATGACGTGACAAAGATAGGTTTATTAGTTTCTGTTATGCTGGCTTCAGGAATTAGGCTACTGTAGTTAAAAAGTGGGTTAACTCATCTCCAGTCTGCCTGTTGGCTGTTTGCCCTGCTTTTTGACAAGCTGCAGTGACTGTGTGGCTCAGTTCCGTCCTGTACTCTGCCAGGTGGTGATGCAGGTATGTAAGAACCTGCCAGGGAATGGTGATGAGGTTCAGCCAGGTGGTGAGTAAAACTGGCTTTGCCCTGTACAGTATAATCCAGGCTCACAATTTGGCAGACACAGAAAGCACAGCTTAGTATTTTCTGCCGTCTGCAACACAGCCATACTGTATTCATGTCTGATTCAAACATAACTGTCTACGGATGGAAACAGTATGTATCTTTCTATGGGTATGCTATATGAACATACTTAATGTGATTATTTATATTATATTATTATTTATCAAGCTTGAGTGCAATTCATATTTGTCTTACTAGCTGACTGTTCAAACACGGTAATTTTTAGTATCCTTTTGGGTATAACCCTTTCAAATTTTGCAGTTATGTAACCTAATGATGCAATTTATATTTGGTATTTCTCCAAATGGGTTTCAGTGAGACAATTCTGTCACGAACAGTTGGTTATTTAGTTGAACATGTTGTTATAGCAACCCCTACTGGCACAGTTACATACCAGCGGCAGTTTAACTGACCATTTTGTACATAGATGTCAGATTCTTGTCCAAATTAATATTGACATATTTCATCTACTCCCCAAATGCCCCTGCTGGAGCATATGTAGTAAGTCTTATTACTACTACTACTACTACTACTACTACTACTACTACTACTACTATACAGCTGTTTTGTGATTTAGGCCAATGCTGCTAACCATAGACTGCTAAACAAACTAGACATTTTAACTAAACTAGAAAGTTGTCTAAGGCTTATAATGCGTTGCTAGCACAACACTACTTACAAGATTACAGGCTGTTTTCTACTTTCATTTGGTGCCTAATGATAACTTTTTCTCCCTGGCATGATGGACAATGAAGCTAAATGTGTAACTAGTCTATACTATTGTGAATCTGTCCTTGGAACTTCTTTTGACCAGACCTTTGGTCTATCTTTTGTGTATAGTAGTAAGTCATCTCAATTTTTTCTGATTATGTCATCAATGATTTTTATCTTATAGCTTCTGTTTTAGTTGTTTTTAGTAAAACCCTCAAAGACAACTTGTTGATTTCAACCATAGGGATATGAACAAATATTCGCTATATTTTCTTTGACATATTACCAGAGGCAGTTGAAAATAGAAAACATTTGATATAATATAGGCACTATACATAAAGTAATGACACATCTTTTTCATGCCGCTTTTGACACATAATTAATTGCCAAATGCATGAATGCAAATCAAATACCCCTAACGTTAGCCTAGTATAATATTTCTGTAGCAAATTATAGTTTACCTGTGTTGTTGTTTCTAACTTCTGTATTCTCACCCACAATGTACAAACTCTACCTGACAATGTATGTGTATCCAAGAAAAACTTTCTCTGGTAGGGTATTACTAACACAATTTAGGTCATCGAGGATGAGTATGTAGACTTCATTGTTTCCAGGTCGTGAATTTATTAGCGGAACAATAGAGAGCATTAGGACCCTGAGGCGGGGAGGGCTTCCCCCACTCTCAACATCCATTGATTTAACAGTTTGCGCGACCGACCAGTCAGAGGAAGGGTGTGAGGTGGAGAAGGAGGGGACTTGCGGTGTTTGGTGCTGCGTGCCTAAGTTTTGTAAAATTGCTTCGTTGTTTGAAAGCCAAACGAGAGGTCCACTGCAATGTCTGTCAAACACAGCTGCTCCTTATTCGACACGTTTTCAACCGGATAAACCCGCGTTTGGATTATTTCTCTTGCTTTAATAGTGTAGGTAAA
Organism: Etheostoma spectabile; assembly: GCF_008692095.1. Lineage (NCBI taxonomy): Eukaryota > Metazoa > Chordata > Actinopteri > Perciformes > Percidae > Etheostoma > Etheostoma spectabile. The sequence goes on along the minus strand of NW_022602710.1, from coordinate 19,429 downwards.
GAAATCAATTCATCGGATCAGTCAGGGCGGGATTGATTTTCTCTTTATTTCTCGACTTGTTTCTTATTTTAGGAGTGCCGTGTTTGAGCGTTGGACTTGTCACGAGCAACCGGTGCCGCAACACAGAGTAGGCTACCAGATCGCAGACTGGAGACTCACACGTGCATCCTTCCTCCGGCTGCAGGCGCATCGATCCTTAAGCACTCTGGATAAAAGTTGTATTTGTTCTGTTTGGGAGTTCGTTTTAATCAGGCAGGAAAAGAGCCATATAACATGTCGCTCAGCAGAAGTATTGAATTTGAACACTTTGAGGAACGAGAGAAGCCTCACCGGACACCGAGGGCCAATTCGGGCTCCGGATCCCAGTCAGGCTCCAGAGGCAACGGTCTGGTCCCCAGTCCGGCGCACAGCGCGCACTGTAGTTTCTACCGCACACGCACTCTCCAGTCCCTTACGTCCGAGAAAAAAGCCAGAAAGGTGCGATTTTATCGCAACGGAGATCGATATTTTAAAGGTTTGGTGTATGCTGTGTCTAACGACCGGTTCAGGTCTCTGGATGCTCTGCTCATGGAGCTCACAAGGTCCCTGTCGGACAATGTCAACCTTCCCCAAGGAGTCCGGACGTTATATGCCTTGGATGGAGGCAGGAGAATCACCAGCCTGGATGAGTTAGTGGAGGGTAAGGGTTATCATGGCTGTAGCAACCCACTCATGTGTCCATATATCATGAACCATGCTCAATACTTGATTAAATTGATTGAATGTATTGACTGATTCATCAATCATAAATTGATGAATCAATTTAATTTTATAAAAGCTAGGTTCTGCCTTGAGTATTGGCAAATGGCCCATGTAAATATACACTGATGTAGCCTCAGGCAAGTTAAGTTATAGTTTAAAAGGTCACTCAAAGCATATTCACAGTTTTAAGAGTTGGAATCTCATGCCTCATGATGCTGTCTACTTTGTGTGTTTAATATCTATGTTGCTAATCAGGGAAGTTATCTCCTCAAGACAAAATGTCTCTTTGACATCATTGCACCTTTGTGCAGAGATCTACTGCACTTAATACTATCAAATTATCTTTGAAGGAAATTACAGTAGGCCTATAATGGATGCAATGTAGAGCCTCCATTGCATCATTGACATAACTGTTCTGACATGTTTGACCCAGTGCCTTGCATGCAGAAAAGACTTCCTCAGTGCACCTTTAGTTCTGCATTGGCTGCTGCTAATGTGAATCAGTGCCCATTGATCTCAGCTGGACGCTTTCACTCTCTCCCCTCTTTAGGATCTATTTGTGATGAGCTGAGTTTGTGTGGGCTCGAAAGTGCCCTGTGCAGCTCTAGTGCAATTCTGCCTGGGACTAAATGTGGGATGAATGTGTATGTTGTTGTATTGGCTGTTAAAGCCTAAATTGATCCCACCCTTGGGGTTTAAAGGATGGTTTCCCTCCCCCATCCAGTATCTATTCATTGCTTGCAGTGCTGGGGTTTTAAATAATTGTGTTGAATACTGGAAATGTGATTTTAAAAATTTGGAAACTATGATAAAGTCATCATTTAATTTTAAACGTAATTGCCACTAGTGAAGGTCTAACGCAGTCACAGACATATGCTCAATTTAGTCAGTCAGTTTAGTTTTGGTAAGGACTTGGAGGACTAAGTGCATTAAGATTACAAGTTAACCATTCCTGCAGTTTTACCCTGCAGGGACAGTGACCACTCAGTAATAGGTTAATCTTCATGATCAGTCGTGGTGTGTGTCTGTCTGCACTGTGACCTGCCTGCAATCCTCTTTTAACATGAGAGGTTACGGCTGTGCCACACACACTTAGGATCCTCTGATCTCTTACTGCAGGTGTTATTCTCCTATACTGCTCTATTTTCATCTCACATCCTCCTAAAACTTTAGACTCTGTGCTACACCCATTTCTTAAGCCCCATCCCCTGAGTGAGCGGGAAAAATTTAGGCTAGTGCTTGATCTGAATTCCGAATCAGCACTAGTTAGCAATGTGAGCAAAAGTTTTGCTGCATTAGAGCATTCTGCCATTGCACTTCTGAACTTACCTGCACAGGACACTCTTGCCAAATGAGGATCCTGGTTCATGCATTCCAGACATCAGTTCTGACCAGAGTACTGATGCTTCACCAACTCATTTTGTCAGCAATTTCTTTGTCCAATCCCAAAAAGATCAATTTTAACTCCTAGTATTGGCTGGGAATGCAGATTAATAGTTTTTTTTTATCTGGGTTTTGTGATGTCTGCAGCTGATGCAGTGTTAATGTAATATCAAAGTTATTGTAATTACGCATTTTCGACCTGTGGTTTCAAGGCGTTTCAAATCCAAGTCATGGAAAATTGTGAAAGTGGGATGTCACACATCAGCCAGTTCATTCAAAGTACTGAAACCACATATAATGTATAAAGTGTTTTATTGTCAATGTACAATTAATTTACCCTCGCACTTCCAACTTTGGAATCACACAACCGTCTTGAGTTGTCCGATGACTTGAACTAATGCAAGTCATAAACATGTAATTTTTCCATCCCATATTACATGAACACAGCATGAAATTAACTGGTTCTCCTGAAGAACCCCGGTAGGGTTTTTTGCAGTTAGAAGTTGACAGAAGGGTGAATGAAATTTTCTTCATGGTGCTACAAGTATTGATAAATCTCCTTTTAAAACAATCAGCAACAATGTTCCAGTAAGATAATTCAATGACTTCACTGGGGACAGTTTTGCCATCTCCGACCTTGATTTCAACATGCTGCTGTGGATTATCCCTAATAACCGGGACATTGTTTCTGGAAAGTCACATTCATATTGAGTTTTAGAATTAGATTTTTTTCTAATACTGTGAGCACCTCAATTGAATTTTCATTCAATCCAATTGTATTGTGGTAGTGGCCAAAGTCTCAGAGGCAGATATCTAAAAACCTCAGCATTGATGACATGATGGGTAAGTGGGAAAGCTTTTCTTTTTATTTGGGTAGACTCAGACATTAGATGCACTGCAGGTGGGTCGTGCACCAGTGTCTTGTCCTTGTTTACTCACCCATCTAATGGACGGAGAGAGAGCAGATTACTGCACAGCTCAGCAGTCTGCCTTCATTGATTGAGGCCTGCTGGGGCTCTTTTGTGTGCAAACCCAATAAGCACCATTCACATGTGTGTCCCTTATGGCCGGATGGGATTACTGAGCCTACCAGTCAACTCACAGGGTTTTTCCATATTAGGGGAGGTAGTCGCGCCAAACCATTTCCTTTAACTTCTTCACAATAAAAGCATCCCCGTTCGGTTTACCAGTGGAAGGCTTTAATGTAAGGTTTGCTTTGCATTACCAGTAACTTAACTGAAAATACAAATGGGAACACCTGAGTGAAACAAGATTCATGTAGAAGCTATAAAAGTACAGAGAGCTAAACACAGAGACTGTTAAAATCCAAGCTTTTTCTCTAGTGTCCAGCACAGACACACATAAGTTCCACTGCTGAGGACACAGCTAAAGGGCCTACCAATCAGGGCCACACAGTCTGGCTCGGCGTGGCTAGCCCCTGCTGTGGGGCAGTAGTGGAAACGCATGTTATCAAATTTTGGCTTGGCACGGCTAAAGTGGACTTACCTGGGTCTATGGAAGAATTTTGTTGAACTGCTGTGCTAGTAGAAAACCACACTGGGAGCTAGCAGACACTGAACAGGGTTTAGAAAGAGCTTTGTAGTTTACTATGTGGATATGTGGGGGTACATAAAAGGCTGACATAGGGATTCTAGTTGGGACAATAGCAAGTGTGCAAGCCAAGGGATTTATTAGCAACAACTGGTTTGAAAAGGAAGAATTTATAAGGCTGAAGAATATTGGAAATGCTGTGTAATTAATAGCTTTGTTGAAAAAGAGTAAATATAAGGGCCTATCTAGGTAAAATAAATAAATAAATAAAAGAAAAGAAGATAAACATAACTTTCTCTAATGTAATACAGCCATTCAAGAGTGCTGCACTTTCATTAAGTTGGGGAAGTCACAGGAGACAGATTTAAAAAATAAAAAAAGCGACCCTCCATGCCTGGTAAAGTGTTCTGTATAAGCTTTATGTTATATTTGTTTAGTTTCCAAGTCTTTACTAACATTACCCTGATGAAACCATTGAAGTTATTTTTTCAGACTTTGATGAGCTCCCTCTAGAGCCACAGAAGACGTTATACAACTGTTTTTATAGGCTGTGTAGTACTCCTCGTGAGTCATGACTAGTAAATTGATCTTTATGTGTAAAATCGAGATTAGGCCTAACCCTGTGCTGAATGCAATCACTAATTGCCATTATGTTGCTGTTGTCTTTGCTTTTATATCAGTATTGTTGAAATAGAGCCTACAGGGCTAGCTGGCAATTGAATTATTTGGGCTCAGTTAAAACCAACTTCTATAATGAATAATAACATTATGAATAATAATATTATTATTATTGATTTCAATATCTGTGTTTAAAAAAAATGGTGTATGGCTCCAGGCTAAAACTGAGCTGCCTCATGAATATATGCTTGATGGACAGATGTTCCTCTGTGTTTTGGTAGTAATAGGCCTATACATTATGCTCTGTGTTCATTGGACATGATTAAAATGGCTTTCTTGGATAGAAGAACAAACATGACATGGACAAATTTGACATTTTTGGTATAAACTGTAATATGTGCGCCTAATGGAATGTCTGTCTAGGGAAACAAATAGTGTGCGGGCCATACTGGGCCAGTGCCATTGACTAGAGTGCTGAATATCAAGTCAGTAAAATAGAAGACTATGCATGCTGAGATTATCATTGTATCATGTGGCCACTTCATTGTTTTGGTGATGATATATTGCTTTAATATTAACGCTGTTTTATGATTCCCACTGCCATCGCTTGGGTTTTGGATTGGTGACAGATGTGAGACCACTGCAGTAAAAACTGCTGGACTGGTTAGACAGCTCTATTACGGCTGACCTCATCTGTTGTCCACATGAGGACGGCAGCCAGTGGCGGCTGGTTGGGGCTCCCCTCACACCGCCATGGGATGTTGCACCTGAGATCCCTTGACCTCAGGGAATAGACTTGTCACCAGTTACCATCTGAGGACTTTTTAGTATTCTGTCACTGTCCCACAGATGAGTGACAGCCCCAGTTATATTTTGTTTTAGTTCTGAGCCATAACTCAGTCCCCCCAGCTGTGGCCTAGCCTTTTAATTAGCCTTTGGTTAATTGCAAGCTTAATAAAGCCAGGTGTCGTGGGACGCATGTCTCATGGCCTTCTTTCACTGCAGCTCCATTTGTTTGTTTTTACACACATCAGATAACTAAAACTTCCCAGATTGGATTTGATACTGTCAGTAAAAATACGTGTTTACCAAAAGATACAGAACACAAAACAACAAGCTTTTTCAAGTTGTAGTACATTTACATTTCTAAAGGTATGTACGGGTATAGGATTATATGCATCTTATAAACTAGCATGTGTTTTGGCTCCCCTTCCTGCCTCCATACCATGCAGTTCTACTAATGACCCTGAGATGCAGACATACAGGTATGACACATTTTAAGAAGCAACACATTTTCAGTTTCTCAATTTGTGAGTGCTATTTTGTTCTTTGATAGCTTTGACGAGACACTGTATGATTTTTTTTTTTTCCTCTAGCCCTCTACATATCTTCACTGAAAAACAAAGAATATTTGCTAGACCAGAATTTACAGTATATTTAATATTAATTTTTTTTAAAGTTGATTCTGAGAGATGGCCATGTGTTTATGGACATTTAAATACTTGTAGCATGATGAACTTGAAGTATCTGTTTCTTTCCCTCTTACTCAGAGTGGAACAGAACAGCATTGAGTTTTTCTGACAATGCTCAGACTTCAAAACATTCACCAGACATTCTTGCTGTGGTTTTCATGTATCGGCCAAGCCCCTGTACTTGTCACATGACTTTGTTCTCCAGGGGAAACATTTGCGTGTTAACTGTAGGAAAGGAATGCTGGCAGATAAAACAAAGTGCATTGCTTTGGAGGAAGGCCAATGCAGCAGTTCAACAACTGAAAGGGAGAGAGGACAGTGCTACACTGGCCTGGCCTCTCAATGTGCCTTTTTGTTTCAACTGAGGAACGTTAACTATTTGTTGTTCCACGGGTTCTTCTAATGCCATGTGGACGCAGTATTTTATGATACATACCATACGTGTCAGGTGAATTCTTTTTTTTGTTTAACACATTTTATTGATTTTTTTAGTTTAAATCTTGGTTGTACAAAAGTGCAGTATAAGCTGTATAGCATAATAATATAGTAATAATCGAACCACACAACCACCTTACTTCCCACCCCACTCTCAGCGTGTCAGGTGAATTCTGATGTATTGCATGTTTATCCTGTGTGTGGTTTTCACAATATTTGATTTAATATTTTTTTAATATGTTTTAGATGGGGATATGGTTGGCAAGTGATAAATTCAACCAACTTGTTTCTTTCCTCAGGTGAGAGTTATGTGTGTGCCTCAAATGAGCCCTTCCGACGGGTGGACTACAACAAGAATGTCAACCCCAACTGGTCGGTGGGCTGCAAGACCGGCACATCACGTTCCCTCTCCTCTCTCATCACGCTGAAGAACGAGCTGCAGCGTGAGTCCAAGGACTTCATCAAACCCAAACTAGTCACAGTCATCCGCAACGGTGTCAAACCCCGCAAGGCAGTACGGATACTGCTCAATAAGAAGACAGCACACTCCTTCGACCAGGTGCTCACTGACATCACAGATGCAATCAAGTTGGACTCTGGTGCTGTGAGGAGATTGTACACTTTGGAGGGCAAGCAGGTGAGTCTGTTATGATTCATGTGTGTTGTAGTTTAAAGGATTGGATGACAATTGCAGCCCTGGTAATCACCCAGCAGACTCAAGCAAAACCAGCCAGTGAAATATCCATTAATACCCTCACTAAAATTACATAACATGACAGTTGGAGGGAGTTAGCTGTATTGTTTTCAGTAAAATGGGATTGTGTAATGTTTATACGATAACCAGATGGAACAGCTAGGCTGAGCTTTTTAGGCAAAGGTTTTATCTCCAAAAAACGCTGTGATTTATAGGCTTCAGCTGTGTCAGCAGTCTAGGTAATTACAGTCCATTTAATCGTTCATACATAATTACACGCCACGATTATTTCAACAAGACACTAATGAATACACTTAAGAGTTCAGGCCTTTTGCCATATCCATCAATATAGCTTCCTCCTTACCTCAGCTCCCCACTCCCCCCATTATTAAGCCATTTGAGACTGTTTTTGCTTTAATCCAATCCATCTGGGTTATATAGTAATATTTCTATCTGAAATTACCATTTGAGTGTCCCTGATGTTTTGAGATGAGGTGGGCTTGAACACATGGTGCCCCTAATCAAACTAAATGTATATTTTGTTCTCTCATGTGGGAGAAGTCTTCTTTTTTTTTTTTTGTAAGGTTTTGTAAATGTCTGGCAGGACATTGAATACAGACATGAAGGACTTTGTCTAGATTAGTAAATAATAAAATGGATTAAGTTTGCATCTTTTATTCAAAAGAAAAGAAAAAAGACGATTCAAGCTTAAATCAAAATAAAAGATAGCTCCCATATGTCAGGCAGCTGGCTTCAAATCAAAAAACTTCTGAATTGTTTTACTGTAGATGCAGCTGACTGTTACACACTTCACATCACTAAAACATTTCTTGAAACTGTTCATGCAAGTTCATTACTTTATTGCTATGTCAACATAGTTAATTGGAATTTGTTTTAGTGCCAATCAGGTTAAAAAAGCTGTTAATTACTCAAATAAGAACTAACTGAACTGCATGGCCTATTTCTTGCTAAAAACGTTTTCAGAAACACATTCCGGTGAACTTTTTTAAAATAGGAGATTGTATCCTGAACAAGCCACCATTATGGTCTGGCTTTGAAATTCCGGAGAAACTAGACCCATGTGATGCATTCATCCAATCAGCTGCCAGTTTTCGTTTTTTGGGCGACAATACAGATTAGCGTTGCTGGCTGTTATGGAGACTTATTACGTCTTGTGTACGAGCAGAACGTACAGTCAAGTCAGCGTTGCTTTGGTGTGTTCCGAGGCACTTTTTTGACCAACTCAGTCTGACTGCCTTTTCTGCCGAAGGTCGGCCGTCGGGTTGGTGTGTCAAAGCATAAAAAAATACTGCAACCTTGCAGTCAACTGTATCCAGGTCACCGTCTGTTGGCAACGGCCACTGAACAGAAAAGGGGGAAGAATTTTGGCGGGGGGGGGAGACTACTTTCCAGACCCCGTTATACAGCTTGTCAATACAATGTATCACACATTATTGTTGCATGCCAGTTTGCAACAAAGTGGGAACATACAGAGCACATGAATGACTAAAATTCCCATCCCTACTACATTAGCTGTCATAGAAATTAATGAAGCTTAACACACCTTTACCTAGTTCAGGAGGAAATTAGCCAAGTCGGCGTCCTTTTGGGCTCTAAGCTGTCTTCATCCTTTATATGCATTTCAAATATTTACCTGTGTTTTACATTGTTTCTGGTCATGCAACTGTTTAGGAAGATGCCAAGTTTTTTTAGGCTGGGCAGAATGAATCCATCTCTGTTAATCCAGTTTCTTTGGATGCTGTTACCATCACTGTAGCCCTTTGTTTTTGCGTGTTTGCGTTTCATATCTGGCAACCCGGGTGTCAAATTGGTCAGACGTTATCAACACACAGGTCAAAACAAAAACCCAGTTAGAAGATAGTATTGCAACTTAACCTGTTTGCCTAAAGGTCCCATGACATAGTGCTATTTGGATGCTTTTATGCGTATAGGCTGAGCAATAGTTAAGGCTGACATAAGGCTGTAACCACAAGGGTGTCAGAAAGAACTATCTCCTGTCATCAAATATTTAAACATCGTAAATCTGACAACCAAACCAGCTGATGTTTGGTTCTTGTATAGAAATATTACTAGAACAGACAGTCCAGACAAATGACTCATGACAACAGTGATGCTTTTCACCTCTGACAGGGCCAGCCCAGCAACCTTTCTGTCAAGCCAGCACTGTACAGGAGCACAGTTTCTGATGACTTGTTAAGGTTATTTAATAGTATGCATGACTGCTGATAACGTTTAAAGTAAACTTATCTGTTTTCTTCTATCCTGTGTTTTTCTATCAAGGACTTAGGTTTCATCTATGTTTATAGTAATCAGGGTAGGGTGGGGAGACGTGGCTTAACACACCTAAAATGGTGAATAATGCCTGATATGTCTAAAAACTTAATACTTAATAATACTTAATACTTAATAAACTTAATATACTGAAATAAATTATGGCCAAAAAAAACGCACCGCCCACAGCTAGAGACATTAATGCTTCTTTTAAGAAACCTGTTAGATTCAAATATGGTATACAGTATATAATAATATATAATTCAGTCCCATATCTTTCACATAAACCCTTGATGTGTCTGTATTTTCATCTCTCAGTTAATTCTAGAAAAACTAGATCTAGTAACTAGATCAGCTATGCAGACCAGCTGTTCATTCCAGGCATTTTACATTCTGGATTGCCTAAGGGAGTGTTGCGCTGAACTTTATGGGGTACATTTAAGTACAGTAAGTTAGCACTAGTGATCCGTTTATGATGTCCATCCTGTCTTACTAGCTATTGAGTAAAAACCATGTTGAGAGTTGACAATTTAACTAATCGTTGGAAGTGAGAAGAGGCTGGCTTGTTATCAGACAGCCCCATTTTTTAACTTCCTTTTGAGTTTTTTTTCATGGCCTGGCAGCTAGTGTATGCCAGACGGTGGCAGTTTGTTAAATGTTGTAAATTCTTTAGGAATTTAACATCTTTGGAGTGGTGAAACCAAAATGCATGTTCTTGGTTTTCAGCTGTCATTTAATCAGGTTTGCTGAGTAAAACCCAAAACAGGCCTACTTCTAAGCAATATAATGTTGAAAATATTCAGAATATACTATTATTTCATTGCATTCTGTCATATAGTGTGCACTTGAAAGTTACTCACTCTTATATTCTACGTCAGGTTGGAGCAAGGACCTAGCCAGAAATTGGAAATAAAGTGAGTGTGTGTTCTTGCCATAATGGCTGATTCACTACTTTGAAAAAGGACTGTTTGCTTTAGACTCTTCTTCACTCTCTTGGCCTCTACAGGACTGTCTCAGAATTGAATTAAGGGTTTAATTTAGAGATTAAAGCATTAAGCCTGTAATGTGACCCTGAGGCCAGAGCTAGACACCTGACAATAGCCTGTCCATGATAATAAGTCAATTCAGTTTGAAGTCAGTAGGTGCTTTTGTTAACATGGGTTTAAGCTTATAAATTCCCAGTGCAAAAATAAATCTGACAACACAATCTTTATTTCTAAATACTGCCTACTTAGATAATTGAGCTGAAAAGCATTAGCTTTAATCTTTTTACTTTCCCCTGTCCTCTGCCCCCCGCTGCTTGACGAGGAGGTAACACTCTCCCAGACCAAACATGTCTCAATAATAGCTTTACTCGTTTCATTCCCTCTGTCATGGAGCCTCCCTACTTGATAAGCCTCTTTTCACATCCTTAGAGGTGTCACAATTTCTGTCAGTCCGATGAGAATGATTATTTAGCGTGACAATTAAGAGGATTTTCCACCAAGTTACATTGTATTCATTGGACAGCAACAAAGTGTACCTTGACCTATAAATGTGTATTATGTACTGTGTATTATTAGAGCCTGACTGATATTGGATTTCTGATACCGATTTTAGAGGTGAAAAATTCAGTTCTGTTCAGGCTGGCTGATATAGTGATTTTTGAGCTAGAATGAAAACAGACCTTTTTGTGGATTGTGAACATTTTAAAAATGGATTATTTAAAAAGTAAGGGAATAGGAAATATATATAGATGTAATGGCATATGTCTTTATAAATCATGAAATCCTGCTTAAAATTATATGTAGTGTGTTCTAAAATGCTTTACAGTTACTCCTAAAAAAGTAAGACTCTTCACTCAGTCACTCATACACCCACAAAAACACAAACGCACACACATGCTCCAAATGCCTTCCAGCAGCAGCCTGCCATCTGCTCCTTCAAAATCAAATCACAGGTCCCTGCCACCCGGTCCAGCAGCCCCCTCCCACTGATGCACACACACACACACACACACACACACTGAGAGGCCCCCCACTGAGGCCCTGGCCACCACCAGATAATTAGACCTATAAACTGGAAGGGAGGGTTAAAGTGCAGCTGTCAGGTGTGTGTGCTTGTGCATTCAGGGATGTACATATGTGAGTGAGCGTGCTTGCACAATACATCTCTGTCCACTCTCCTTCTTTGATTCAAAGATGCTCTTCAGACTGAATGCTAATTGTAGATCTTAGTTACCATGGGCAGCAGAATCAGCTGCTGCTTTTGAGACAACCCCTGTTTTACATCTCAAAGCTGACTTGGCAGGCGAAAATAAGATTTCCCTACTTTGTATTGTCTAATCTAGTGTTTCTCAAATGGGGGTACTAGTACCCTAAGGGGTACTTTGGAGTACTGGAGTACGTGAGATATTTTTTATGCATAATTCCTAAATATTAATACTTTAATAACAAATAAATTTAATGATGGATTCTAAACATGTGAAATGTAGGCTAGCATTGTAGTGTTTTTCAGTTACAAGGTTGTTGTTGTTTAGCCTTACCAGGTACAGCATTGCACCTCTTTTTATATCCACCCAAAATGATTTTTATTGTAAAAAGAAGAACAGGGTCAATTGTCCCCTTCTTATTACCCCGACTATATATCCCACTGAGCTTACACCCTTCATTTACATGACCCATGCAAGTTTAGGAAAGGTCTTTTTGGACACTGAGAATTTAAGTCAGGGACAGAAATGATGCAGCGTTGACTACTACATAATGCCAGGATCAAACTACACAATTTTTTTGTCTTTCAAGACAGTTGCTATCAGATTAGACAGACATATTGCCATAAATTATTGCAGTGCCTTGGCTGGAATAGTGGCAACCGACCAGCCCCCAGATTGTCGTTTGCTGTCACCAAGATCACGTGCAAGTTCATAGGTCGACGCTTTGGAGGAGCGTCAGCCTCTCAAAAATTCTTGAAAATCTTTTGTCGAGGTTTGTCGATCTGTAATGAAAACAGATTTAGCAACTGCATAGCATATTTCTTGCATAAAATGTTTTCAGAAACACATTTCGGTGAACTATTTTCATAAAGTAAGAGATTGTCTTTCATTACACCAGGATCAGAGGGGCTGAATTTGTGACATATCAAATCTAAAGTCTTCTCCATAAAGGTAATGTCCATTAACAGATAATGGAGGACAAACCATTGACTATTTGGTGACATTTATTGTTACACCAGTGTATTTGCGAAGAAGTGGATACAATCCAGGGTTGTATGTAGCCTTCAGCTCCCTGTGACCTAGACACATAATAACGGCCAGTCAGCGTGTGGTACTGCTATTAAAACATTAGTGATCAATGTGGTACATAGCAAAAAGCGGAAATCTCATTTTTAGATGAATAAATACGGTGTTAGCGAATAATCGATTTACATTTGATCTGACATACAACAAAGGTTGAGGTCAAAATATTATATACAGTCTTGAATGCAAAAATTACACAAATCATTAAATGCATTTGAATGAAATTATATTATTCCTCAATAAATGCTATTTCTAATAGTTCCCCAATCTTGAACGCCTTGCATTAGTTTAACTTTAACTTGATTCTATTATATTCGTTGTAAATTAAAGCATATGAATGACTGCAATTAAGAAATATACACATTAAAGTGTATAATTTAAGAGCCAAGTGTTCTAAGCAACTATCCTACATGTAGCAATCTGTACAAGCGTTTAGTAGCGATCAGGTCTAACAGTCTGCATAAACATAGAGTTTTACCTAGTAGTAGATTTTCATTGGCCTTGGAAAAGTAGCAAGAGAGTGCTACATGTTCATCAGTTTGAGTATTTTTTTCAGTAAAACCATGAAGTGATATACTTTAGGTTTATACTCTTAACATTTACATAAGTTGAACATGGATTTTCTCTCTCCAAAAACATCTGCCTAAAAATCCTGAAATATGTTTTCCTTTCACAATCCTTTGCACACAGTGATGTTATCAGGATGACAGCCAGTCTGCCCATTAATCAGGGGCTGGAAACAGACCTGGACCGTTTAGACCGTGGAGCTGTTAGGGCCAAACTGCTCGTCTCTCTGAAATCTATACAGGCCTTTTCAGTACACACAGCAAGCTGAGGAATGAGAAAGGAAATGGAAGTGGAACTCAGCACTGATAATTGGATAGTCCGCTCAGATATAATGACTTTGTTTGTTTACTTCTTTGCGGTAGTCAAGTGGGTGTACTTTATTCTCCATAATACATTGAAGACAGTTACAGTTAATCTTGAAAGAAATTTGTGTTGTTTGAACTACATGAAACAAAGTGATGGGTTTAATTAGGTTTTTGATCTCCTTTTCTTTCTTTACCTCTCAGTCTCGTTGATGTTTTTGATGCATATAGCATGCATAACAGAACTCGCAGGTAACTCGCAGGCCTCATACATGACCCCTTGTGTTAAACATTGAAGTACTAAATACAGTAGAAGTACTCATAGCAGTGATTAGATAAAAATACTTACTATTAGGGCGGCAGGATATATCGGTTCAGCATCGACATCGCCACGTGCACATTGATTGTGTGCACAACCCACCTTCTGGCAGGTGCAGGACAAATGAATAATACTAATGTTTAAAAAAAAAGTGATGTCCACAACACTGCTTTAAATTCCCACATTTTATACAAAGGCAACGTTTCGACCCTGCTGCGTCTTCTTCAGGCAAAAATGTCTGGCAGTAGTCACATTGCAGGACGTGCAAGGTAAATGCTACAAGTTTTTTGCTGCTTGTTACATAAGGAAAACTTCTCATTTTCCGTGACTAATGTTTCTGACTGACCGTTTCTTTTTAAGACAGCAATGTGTGTATGTTACTGGGTTTGTAATGGGAAGTGAGGCTCTCTCCTATGTGTATGTAGAGAAGTACCGTAAGAGGCAGGTGTTACAGATACAGTAAAACTACAGTAGTCATCGTTTAGTGTTGCACCAATACTAGTACTGTTCTTCACCGCAGAGTTGCCAGACTAAAGCTGTCAGCCAGGCTAAAGCTAATTGAGATAGCCTATAGAAACAGGGGTCTGACTCAACTATGGTTTGGAGCTGGAATACGCCGAAGTTGGAAATGTAACACTAATCTACAAGACAAGTCTGTGTCTGATATTCAATTCAATTTTATTTATAGTATCAATTCATAACAAGAGTTATCTCAAGACACTATACAGATAGACCACACTCCAGATATAAATGATATATGATATAATGTTATTGATGCAGATTTAAGGGTTCCTGGAACGCACTTCCCTACAAAATCACTCCAGTAATTCTAGAATGATGTATTGTTTATATAGAGCAAATAAAGCTACTCAAGTCAACTTGTAAAATTCCAGTATTTTTTCATGTCACAATAAATGTTGCAGGAAAAAATATTGCATGTAATTTTTTTCCAATATCATGCAGCCCTACTCACTATAGTGATTTCAGCGCCAGAGGAAGGCCAAATCTTGGATTACCAACATATCAGAAAGATAATAGCCTGCTTGTTCATGGTGCATAGTTTGCTGGTTTTGGGGGCATACACAGGAGGGAGGTGGCTGTTGGTTAGCGTGACACTGATGCACTGTGGCATGATTTCACATGACACGCTTCTAATGATGATGATGGCCTCCTGACCCCAATACTCTAAATCAGCCCGGTCTTACAGTGTTGACAGTGGATGTGTTAACAGGGATGTGCTGCTTTGCTGTCTTGTGCCAAAAGTTAATGAGTTTACATTCATTAAGGTGTCTAAATTTTGCCCCCCCCGTTTATTGTATTGATTGGGATGATGTCTTTTTATTTGTATGACGGTGAAACATGCTAGCAGTTACAGACAGATTAATAAAACTGTCTCCCTCTTTTACTAGCTAGGGTCACATAAGGATGCCGTCTGATTGTCAGGCATGGGCTGTTTTCAGGGCCAAATCTGGATTAACACCATCATTCAGGTCAACAGCCATGAAATTTGCATGGCAACCTATTGTTCTGTGCTGTCATTAGCATACAGCACCATCTGACACCAGTACAACGACACCGTCCCACCAGGAATATTCTCGCCTAGTGATATGCTTTTGATTTCTGGACTCATTGATGAATCAAGCTTCTATATTCTGAACTCATAATAATAGTAGTAGTAGTAGTAGTAGTAGTAGTAGTCTAAATTAAAGTGTTAAACCTTTGAGATAGACTAAATCAGTCTAAGTCAAAAAGATAAATCATTGGCGTAACGTTTTTGCTGTCTGGGCTTTGGAGATAAAATCTTACAACGATCTTTCTTGTGTCTTGTCCTAGCAGATGGCACACACACACACACACACCACACACACACACACCACACACACACACACACACACACACACACACCACACACACACACCATTCAAGGGAAAATGGTCTGACCTAGGTTTCACAAGTGCTGGCATGATACCCAGCATTGACGAACAGGAAAACAAAAAGCCGGCAGACGACAGAGAGTGGGGGTGTCAGCGGGGACATGGGACATGGGGCATGGGGCTGTCCGCCGAGCAAAACGTGTGGCGGCCACAGACGGGGACGGATTCCATTGTGTTCTGTGTGATCTCAACTACTTTGTTTTGTTTTGTTTGTCCCAGCCTGGCCTTCATCCATTCTTTGCAGTAGGCCTTTCACTCTCCCAACAGGAGAGTTGACATCATGATATTCAAACCCCAGCCCACACACTATTGTTTGTCTACTTGAGTTTAATCATTCAAGCAAGCCCACATTGCCTCAGCAAGTTTTGGCAGATTGATGTGCTGAATGTTTTTGTACAGGGCAGATCAGGAGCTGTGTGTCTAGTGATCCTGACAACTGTAGCAAGTCTCTGATACTGATGGTGGAGTTTCATTTGCACAGTCTCTGTCCCTTCGGTTGTCTTGGAGTGTAAGTCCTGAGTTAGGACCGTTGATGTTTATGTTGGACAGTTTTTATTCTTTTGTATTATTATTTATTTATTCGAATTGTGCAAACATGAAATACTAGTGGGTCTTTGGAGACTCCTGCAAGTAACTACATATTATATTTTGAACGTTTACTTATTGCCTAGCAGCCACACAAGTGCAGTCATATTTTGGTTTGTAATGGAGAATTATGTTAATTGCCAACGAAACCAATATGTTATGCATCTCTTGTGGTTCCTCTGCAATATGCAATCTCACTTTCTAAATGAGCAGGGTATCTACTGAGGCTCATTTGGGCTAAACGTTGTGCGTGCATGTTTTGCTTTGTACATCCACTCCTTTCTTCATTCTTACTTGCACAGCTCCATTTGAGTATGCTCAGCACTTGAGTACATTCAGACAGCCTGAGGTTATGTACAGTAAACTCTATTTCTGTGTGTGAATATGACTTGGAGGAGAGAGAGAGACAGACAACTGTGAAATGTGTGAGCCAGTGGCTGATGTGAGGCAACTGCACATTGGTTTACAAATGTAGGGAACTGCCAATTTGAAGTTGTGCTTCTTTTGTTCTGAACTGCTTTTTGCCCTCAGTATCTCCAGATGAAGTTTCCTTCATGAATTAATAAACTCAGGGAAACCTGCTTGTTTGAATATTTCTTCTTCAGTGCCTTCACTGAACAGTATTTAGTTGGTTCTCTTACATGTGTGGTTGCTGTTGAATGTTTTAGAGATTAAAGCAACTTGAATTGAAGTATTGTACTACCTAATGTTTAATGCAGCTAATGTAGTGAATCCAGAGCAGCAAGTTATGATGGGCTTACGTTTCTCATTGCTCATTTTGTGCCTCCGCCTTGTCTTGGCCGTTACCCTTCCCTGAGATTTACCGCTCTAATCCAAAGGAATTAAACAGTTTCGGGAAGCGGTCCTTGTCTGTTAGTAAGAGTTCAAACAGAGTTTTAATCTGGTTGGCTTTAGCTTAAGCATCGCCCTGGCATCAGGCATTTAGCTATCTCCATGTTCTCAAGTAAGTACTGTTCAAGTGAGAGGTAAAGCTGTGTAATTAAGAATGCAAGTTTACCTTGAAATGTTCTTTTCCTTTGTTGTGACAGCAGAAGTGCTGTGTAGACTGACCTTCCCAAAAGCAAGAGGCAGAGATTTCCATCTTTTGGTCTTTTTTCCTGTCTTTCTTTCAGGACTCCACCTACTTATTTGCCTCTTGCTCATTTGGCTCAGGGTGAGGAGCAGCAATGAGGGGTTGACGTAATAGGGTTGATGGTACCGAATGATTACTACTGTGATCACTGTCCTGTCAGCCATCCAATGTGAGCTTTACTTTCTTGTGTGTGTCTTATTCATACTATTTACGGGCTCTCCACTGCCCTAAAATTGTGACATTTGTTTTTTGGAAAAGCCATTGCTTAAGAGCAAGATCGTTTCAATTTCCATCCCCTAAAAATCAATGTAGAGTATTGATACTGTTAATGTTGTGAAAATATTTGGATAATATGTTTTGTTTGTTTTGTTTTTATGCCTTTAAGATGTTTTTAGTTATTCATGGACTTGCAACCTTGATAGTTTACAGGATAGAGTTGGGCATCGTGAACCAATTCCTACTTGGAATCATTTTAAAAATTACAATTCCAGTTGAATTGTTCTTTAATGGAATCGTTTGGAGGATTTGGTTTCAAATTCTTATGTTCAATACACAGATTTCTTTTGATAGTTTCATAGCACACACACTTGAACCCTTGGTCTGTATTTCCTCTGTTGCCAAGCTTAGCAGGGCAAAAGTACAGCAGGCAAGACTGACAGACTGACTGATGATGACTGTGAGAGTAGGGGAAGGTCAGACATACGAGAGAGGGGGGTTGTCGCATCTCGGAGGGCAAACTTCAGCTTAGCCTCAAGACACGTCACCCAGCCAATCCAGAATCCTGCAAACAGTTCACTTCACTGATTGGCCAAGACTAGGTCTAGCAGGACGCACTAACGAGGGAGTGCCATTGGCTGTTTATCCTGGCGTGTTTGCAAGAGCAAGGAGAACATGGCAATGCAGTCTGACATGCATACACTTCAGACTTTCTTTACACTTCCCTTGTACTTTGGCTTTTTATCAAACTGTATCCAAACATACACATTTCTATGAGTGCAGGCTACACAAATGTAAAATGCAAGAGATGCCATAGAACAGCAGGAGACTGGGTTGGTGGGAGAGAAATCATCTACACAGCCACACAGCAGCGAGTAGCAGGAGGGTCCAATCATAATCAACAGTGGTGACACTATGAGTGAGGGAGACACCTTATCATCGTCAGAATGTGATTGGTGAATGTGACTGGTGATTAGCTGATGCCAATCAATTACATGCACCTTTTGTACCTGTAACCACACCTAACATTAATGTTATGGTGCACTGGCCCACTCTCTACATCACTGCAGCTAACTGAGAAGTTAAATCTCTGAAATCAGCAAAACGGATATTCAGTTAATGGTCAGTTTGTGCTTTAAGCAATACTTTGTTTTTTCCTATACTGATGTTTTATTTTGCCTTAACACATGTTATTCCATGTAATTAGCAGTACTATATATACAGTGTTACTTGATATATTCTTGATTCACCGATAAATACTTTCATTCTTGTCCCACATACATTACCTTATAAGTTCAGAAAATAATAAGCGAAGACAAAAAACACATTGTTTGTCACAGAATTTTTTCTGTATTCATTCTAGACAGAAAACTGTAAATAGTGCATGATGTACTGCAGGTAAAACATTTGACACATCACAGTTTATCACAGATTTTATCATTTAACAAATTTCTCAACCTGTGACCTCCTTTTAATTCTTGCCTTTTAAAACCTGAAAATGGCACCATTTGTCTCCTTTCCCTGTATTCCCCTGGGCATCACAGGCTAGCTGGAACGTACTTTATTACAGGCCACAGCAGTGCTAGTCTTGCAGAGAGAGGTGTGTGCGTAGGGTGAAAGTAATGAGAATACAGCCAGGGGCCTTCTCGACAAGCATATCATTTTGCAGCCCGGAGTTCCTTTTCTTCTCAAAGCCTGTTGCCTAAGGTGGTGCTGTCCCAGCACTCCTGGGGCAACAGCAGATAACTGGGCCTGTAAGCCTGGATTCATGGATTCTGATGGAGCGTTGGATAAGAAGATTGTTACCATACTCTATGTGGCCCCTTAAATATAAAGCTGCAACC
This sequence comes from Etheostoma spectabile, assembly GCF_008692095.1. Classification (NCBI taxonomy): domain Eukaryota; kingdom Metazoa; phylum Chordata; class Actinopteri; order Perciformes; family Percidae; genus Etheostoma; species Etheostoma spectabile. The sequence continues at coordinate 109 of NW_022602710.1, read as the reverse complement.
AGGCAATTGTTTGCTTAGCACAACATGGAAACATTAGGTGGAAACTAGCTAGCCTGGATTTGTCTAACTGTCCAATATCTGCCTACTGCACCCCCGAAGTTCACTAATT